>NW_019417197.1:149577-327712 GCF_000390285.2 Anoplophora glabripennis | reverse complement strand
TATAGTAGGATCGTATACGATGCAAAGTAGAGCAAAAAATTGTCGGCCTTTTATCAAAGGAAAATCGTGTCATCATTTTTAGGAGGCGTAAGATAAATCATTTCAAATTTAAAATGAAATTCAATGTAAAATCTGAAATACCGCTGCATACGCACTGTGTTCTGGTAGTAGCTGTAGTCGCCCAGGTGCATCGAGTGTACGAACTGGTCGGTTATACGTCAAATACTAACCTGGCGAGCTTTGCGGTCAATTAGAGAGCGCTTCCAAAAAACAAGTAAACAACAGTGGCGCGTACAGATGTAAAATGTAGTACATATGTGGAATTTAGGAAACAAATTGGATTTATAATAAATTACATTTAAAATAAATAGTTTATTAGAATAAAGGAATTTTTGTAGGAACAAGGGTGCCAGACCTAAACTGATCCCCTCGTCCCTTCATAATGTATAAAAAAATTATTCAATTTGTAAAACCCTTAAAAGCGTACTTCATTGGTTCCCTTGACAGGCAATGATTTATTACTTTGCATCGAATATGATCCTACTATAGGTACATTACATAATATATTTTACACATCTTAGATCGGTTGTATATTTTTGCTTTCGAAAATAGAGGGCAAGATTTAAATTTTGCGCCTCCAAACTTATTTTGTAGGCAGAGAAGAAGAATATAATTAAAGTGTAATTTAAGTTATACATTTGCGCCCCCTTGAGGTTTACGTCCGCGGCCAGCCTCTAGCTACGACGGCGACGGCTGCATCAATACCAGCACTGGTCAAATGGAATTACAGACAAAAAGTTCTGATCTCTCTTAGCTAGCTACATTAACTGTATTTCGATTCTCCTTTTTTCTCATTTTATTCAAATGAAAAAAAAAAAAACAAACACATTTATAAAGGAAATTCGGGATTACCTTTTTGACATTCGATGTCATGTTTACTTAACTGGATTTAATTTAAGATATTGATCCGTTATTTCCTACCAAATTTACGCAAGTAGGCAATCTAGATTAAATATTAGGCCGTGCCAAATTCTATTTTATATAGATTAGGTAAGAATGCTCACTGATACGTTTTAAAAAGTATATAATCCTAAGTGATTTGCAGAAATAGACATTTCCAGGGAGTAATTGTTTGGCTTGTATAATATGTTTGTAGCTTCAGTACAGGAATAAAGGCAGAAATACACATACCAGTAAAATTATCCCATTACTTGCACCTTAATTAGTAGTTAAAAATATTAAGCAAGAGAGCAGAGGATCAGAAGAAAGAAACGAGATATTTGGGTAAAAGACTGGATTAGCAGAAGGGAAGAATATGGAGCAAGCAGAAATGCTGCTAGAAGATATAAATGGCTACAGAAATCATTTGAGAATGCTTCCTGAAAAATTTGATGAACTGTTATTGAAAATTAGAAACAAAATTCAGAAAAAAGATACACATTGGAAAACAAAATCGCTTATAGTGGTGATAGCTACTGGAGTGCCAGCAACTAGTAGACACGTTCCGACATGCCACTTGAACTCCCCCGAACCCCCCCGCCTCACATTGCATGCCAAAAAATCAAATGATGTGCAATTTACTTGCGCGCCTTCTACAGGCATGCCTTTTAATAAATACACATACCAGGAGCTATCTCCTGCAAGCTACTTGCATGCTATTGTGCAAGCAAGAGGCATGTGTATTTCCGCCTTTAAGCTAATTCAAACAAATACAAACTTGTTTTCTGAAAAAAAGTTTCGAAAAACAGGTAGCGATGTACAGGGTGATTCGAAACTTATTAAAAAAAATCTGAAATAGAGGGAACTCTTACAAATACAATTTCTTTCCCAAGAAAAGAAATAAATAAAATATAACAACTATTTCTCAGTCTTACTCAGTTTCTACGAACTAACACAAATATTTCTTGCTTCACCATAACACAAATGTTATCTTGCTTCACCATAAATTAAAACGATATCCTTCAACTCCGAGTTGCTATACGCGTAAGCCATTTTTGACAATTGAAAATTAATATAAACACTATCGCAAAAATTTGAATACTAAAATCGCATTACGCGCAGCGCACAACGCGAATGACGCTAGAGAATACAGTAGCCCAGCAATGTAAGGGTTGAAAATACTACAATTTTTTTAAGATAGTGAATCCATTTTTCATGATGCATCTATTCCCAAATTTTTTTGGATAAGTTGTATAATAGACGGTACGGCATAATCATTATCGTTTTCAGTCAAAAGAAATGGACGATTTATAAAATTTTAAAGTGCGCATCTCTTGTTTTTATACTAGCGAACCATCATAAAGAACGGACGTGACGTGGCGACGTAGAGGCAACAACTTAATGGGACAACTCTAGATTGGCGGTTACGCTACGTAAGTAGGGAAGGTCAGGGAGGTCGTTGGCGATTCCTAAAGGTTTTTTTTGCTTTCTTAATAGAAAGCTACAAATGGAAATCAATATAGATATGTAAATGACTATTTTTATCAATCGTAATAAATAATACGTATCATTATTTCAATGCATCAGGTCTATACCTGATGCAAATATTAATTTTTTACGTTAACTAACAATAGCGGTAATAAAATTATTTTTATTACATTACATGGGTACTTGTACTTATCAACATATTACGTCAATAATATTGCAAAAAGTACGTAAGTATGTGCAAGTGTTTCAGGTAAGGAGATTATTTGTTGTTATTTATTAGACACTTACAAATTATCAATTTTCTAAAAACTGTAAAATTACGTTGTTATCCTAATCTTAGATTGAAAGCAGCTGTTGTCACTTAGTGAATAAGTGATTATAATTATCATTAGAAATATAAGCAGATGTTAAAATTTCATAATTATGTAATGAGGATTTGCAGGTTTCCCTCTTTCCTGCACTGAATGGTGGTTAGGACTCACCAACGTAAGTCGTTCCTAGGCGCTCATGCGGCTTACTGAATAATAATATGCCGCCCCCTCTCCCGCGCAAGTCTTTTTCTGGGCGGTCTACTCCTTGTAATTAGAATTTGTACTCGACCTAGTTGCCGGCACTTGTTTTTTCGCGTTACAATATACACTGCCTATTTTGAAATAACTAATAAATGTTCAATTACACACTACAAAAGTGGGTTGGGCCGTGGACCAGACCAGTGTATCCCAAAGCAGTTGACCCATTGAATCCGAGTCTAAAAGATTCCGGGATAAGTTCTAGACCTAGAAAGCAACTTTCGAGATTTCAAACCGGCCGGTCGGTGGTTCGAAAATGATTGGAATTCATGATCTCATCTCATCGTGACCCTATAACCCCATAACTCCGTAACCCCATGACCCCGTGAGCTGTTATTTGAACAATTTTGACCAGAAAAGCCCGCGATCACTGATTATTATGGATTCAAAGATTATCAAGTACTATTACGATTTTTCAGCATAACTACAAGGAGAAAAAACCCAGGTGACTCTAACAAATCTGTATGTCCTACAGACCTCAGATCATGGATCTGTAGGAGTTTGCCTACCTCGTGTTAAAGGATTACGGAGTTACAACAGGACTACAGACTCAATTCCTCAGAGTTTCGAGGTTATACATCCTCACATACTCAGGGTTATGGGTGTCTGCCAATTCATAGTCTTATAATTTTAAACCTCTGATGTATGGGATCCATGTCCCCACAGGGTTTTGTATTATGCATCCTCGCACACCTCGGGTTATGGGGTTATGGGGTTAGGGAACTCTCACAGTCATATAATTTCACATCGCTGATATATGAGATCCAGATCCACAGTGTTATATTGCTACACTGTCGCACTGATCCGCGTTATGGGGTTACGGGGTCAGTTACGAAACTGCGAGGAATTGGGTCTATAATACTGTTTTAACTTCGTATTATCTCTTAACCCGAGGCATGGAAGTTCCTGTAGATCCATGATTTGGGGCATACATGACTTTTTGTGATAAAAATTGTTCAAATGACGGTTACGGGGTTACGGGGTTATGGGGTTATAGGATTATGGCGCAATAAGATCATGAATTCCAATATTTTTTCAGTCACTGACTACATTTAAAATCTAGAAAACCGCTTTCTAGTGGAGTGTTTTGATATTAGAGTCAGAACACGAACTGATCCGGGAATTTTGAATTTATATTCGGATTCAGGGGATCAAAGCACTATGGAATACACTAGTCCATCACCTAAGGGCCCCAGAAATCTTAAACTCACACCCCAAAACCCCTTTATTACAATCATTTTCAGCAGCCCAACCCTTTAGAGACGTCTGTAATTCACGAAGGAATGGCTTTTGAAAATCCGAAATTTCCAGACATGAACCGGGCAACACACCAATGCGGTGCGCACCTGCGGAGCGAGCGTCGAAAGCGTTCGAACGTCCACCCGAGAAACGTGTGATGCAATAATCAGTGTCAGAACCTGGATAGTACATGTTGTACCTTTATAATTTTTTCAAGCTATTTCTCAATTTGTAAAAATCACAAATCGAGTTATATTTCTCATAAAAAATACAAACCCAGTTCTTAAAGCACGCCACTCCGGTTTGTCCTTACTGCGGTGAAGATCCTTAAGAATACACAGCTCCTAAAGCCCTCTAAGGAGGCAAATCACATCAAGCTAAACATGGGCGTAGTTAGAATTTTCGCTAGGGGTGGGGCTAGGGCTGCAAGCTCTATAGAGCATCTAAAGAAGAAGCTTTCGCAATAAGCAACTTGCCGAATAAAACTTCAAAAACCTGAACACGTTTTGATTTCATTCCAAAAAAAAAAGGTAACGCAGTCAGCGACTTACCGATGATAGACGATAATATTAGATCTTTTTTCTGAGGTGGGTCGTACACACCCCTGCTCCCCCTTAGCTACGCCCATCGTATAGGGTCAAATGTAAAAAGTATTAATTCCATAAAATCTAATTCATATGAATTTAAATGTTTTATAGCCATTACACTATCTTTCTACAGAATCTTTTACAGCTATTATCATTATACTATCTTGATACAGGATGTTTCGGTTTATGTTTCGATTATTCTTTCATAGGATTTTTTAGTATCGATATTAGAAAAAAAAACATATTTTATAAAATATTTCCAATTTTGGTGAAATTTTATTTAACGATTTGTCTGATTAAAATTAAACATTTACTAAATTTGATTATAAAGTCACTGATTGTAACTTATTGTAGTGATTCTAAGAAAAAAAATCCTATTTTATTCTAAAAACATTTTTGACTTATTTTTGCTTTTTTTAACTTTATTTATTTTTAAGTATTTGTTTTATAATCAAAACTACACTTCCAAAACTTCAGTGCGTTTAATTCCCGACAATTAAGGAACGTGTTTAAACTGAAACACGGGTTTTTTATGATTTCTTATACGGTCTAAAAATAACCTTTTTTTTTCAAAAATAGGGAGCAATTTTCTAGGTACCTAACGCTAATTTTAGAAATTTAGAAATTTTAGAAATCAATATAGGGACAAATGTAAAAAGTACACAAAATCTAATTCATATGAATGTTCTAAAAAAAAGGTCACACAATCAGCGACTTATAGACGATAATATTAGATCTTTTTTTTTGGGGTGGGCACCAGGCTTTCTGGGGTGAGCCGTGCACACCCCTGCTCCCCCCTAGCTACGTCCATGCTCCTAAAGCTTCTCGCACAGGCTCTATAAGCAGTCCTTACACTCAGAAACTTTAGTGTCCTAGCCTAGCACGCCATAGACAGTAATAAAGAGACACTAGAGTACCATACTCGACCGTGTTTTCAATAAAACAAAGTGGAAAGCACAAGAACATATTATAAAGGTCAGTTGAAAATCTCCAAAACAAAACAAACTCATAAACAAAAGGATATCGCAAATGTCAGTGCGACTTTAGGTACCAAAATAGAACGTGGACTATTATCACAGCTATCTCGTTATCAATGAATGACGAGCGACAGCATCGACGTCATCTATCCTAAGCACCCGAGGTTGTTTGATTCATTTGATAAGGTTTTTTATGAAAGAAGTTTTGAGTTTATTTCAGTGAGCCTAATACCTTTATAATATAGTAAAAATTAATGATATTTTCCACACTTTATACTCCGCGGTCGAAATTATAGAGAGTGACTCATCGCTAGCTTTTGGACTAGTAAGGGGGATGAAGCGTGCGGGAACGAAAATCCATTGGCGTGTCTGTGTAAAAGGCAACAAGATATAGAAAATAAACATAACATCTAATATTTTTTACGGTTTGCTATATATAACAGGCACTTTGATCCATTTTAATTATTACAGCATTTTAAAACGTCCCAGTTGTGTTTTTTTAATTTATAAATTTATTATAGCAATGGAATTAAACCCCTCGTCTACGCTTATGCTATGACGTTTCTCAGGACGGCTAAATCAAGTCCGTTTACACCCACTAAAAAAGCATTTCCTTATTCCCTACCAAGTGCAAAAGACAGAGATAAAATATAGATCGACGTTCAGTGTAACTCAGTCTATATACGATTATAGATTCTATCGATGTGCGTAGTGAGCGGCACAAAGATAAATAATATTGAACCGTTATAAAAATCATTTTATATTTTATGCGCATTATGGTAATAGTGCGTTTATATTATGTCTGAATCACTCTCTATAATTTTGACCGCGGAGTATACATATATCGCTGTTTGTACACATTAAAGATTCACGCTGTAATGTCAGTCTAGATACTCCTATTTGTTTTTTTAATTTCCCGTCAAATTGTAGAAGAGAAAAACTGGGACTTGAATGTCCAACTACCCGATGTCTTCATCATCTTCATCTTCATCTTCTAGTGGTTGGTCCTTTAAAAGTCCCATAGCACTGCGGCCTAATTAGGCCTATTGTGCGTCCCACTACTAGTCCTATTCAGCAAGTAGATTTGCCCTTTTAACAAAGTCCAAAAGCTTCCTTGCTGACACTTCTCTCAGTTCCTTGGGTTCCAAATAGGGTCTCCCAAGGAGCGCCATTCTGCTACGTGCAAATCCCGGGCACTCGCCCAGGATATGCAGAGAAGTTTCATCCGCTGATTCACATCCTCGGCAGACCGGACTGTCTACAAGCTTTAGCTTGTGTAGATGTTTTCTAAAGTGACAGTGTCCCGTTATGAGTCCTGTCATTCTCCTGAGCCGGATTCTATTCAAGCTCAGTAGCTCATTCGCTCACCCGATGTCTTAGTACTCCATTTGGAACACTCATTAACCGCCCCCGCCGCCATCTACCAGCCCTCTCGAGGTCGGTGGTTCCCCGGAACGGTACCTCGGGGCGGTTGCGCAACGCGACCACCTGCTCTGTCGACACCCGTCGTTCGGCTTTCGCCGATCACCGGTGCCTTACAATTTCATAAAAACGCATATAGTTAATCGGGTTACGACCGACAGCCGCACAAAGAAATTTTCTAGGCACGTAATCTTATGTGTATCGCTCGCAGTTCTCTCGACTTTCGATAATTCTGTTCGATTTTAATGCTTATATAAATTACCGGTTACGTGAATTTTATTTTAAAGCGTTATATTTGCCGCAATTCGACGGGCGTTGTGCAAGGCGACGAGGCGGACTGCCTTGCGACACGCGCGGGCTTGCAACAAATTCGTTACATATGTAGCTCGAAATCTTGCGGATTCACATCGCTGCCAAAATGTTTCAAGTAAAGTGCATTCACGGGTTTGAGAGAATGAACACCCGCGTCGAGTAGCCAGGTCACAAAACAAGAAGCAATTGTATTTTAAGTATAGACCTTTTTAATAGTGACGTCACATACGCATGAAGAATTTCCCAATATTTTTACTTGATCGATTTTCGACCTTATGTACTTACTTTGGACATAAGTGCCAAAAAAATGTCTTCTTTGTCATGATCTTAAATATCGCGATGTTCTGGCAATATTAGAAATATTTAAGAAGTTTTAAACCCCGAGTGACAAACTAAAAGAATTATAGAATTTTAGACTATTAAAGAAAACTTTAGTTATGGTAACGTGTATGTCAACTTTGCTTTCTCAGCTAAGTTATGGAAACCTGAGAGACATTTTTGTAACATTTGTAACATTTTTAATCTTCATTCATTTATTTTACTATAAAAAAAACGTTATGCAGTCAAGAAATACGTTTTTAAACAGAAAAAGATTTATCTTCATTAATTTATTGTTTGATCTTTGTTTTTTTTTTTTTTTGGGGGGGGGCGATCGATTCTTGTACATTGTCCCTCCAGTAACTGTTTTTTTCTAAGATTTCTAAGCATACCTAGGATTTCCAAACTGACAATACAACGATAGAACAACAACAATAAAACAATAAACAATACAATGATAGACAATACGACTATAGACAATACAACGATAGACAATACAACGATTACAACGATAGATGATAGACGATAGCCGGTAGACAATACAACGATAGAACATAAAATCATACAGGGTGTAACTTACAATTCAGATCAAATTTATACCAAGTAGATTATAAAATTATAAAAACAACATAAATAAAATATTAGCAAGGTAAGAGAGCAGGTCTTTTAAGACTAGAGATTTATAATTTAGAAGATTAATAGGAAATATTTGAGAAAATCGGAAGCAAAAAATTATAAAAAAAAGGAAAAAAAGGAAGAAACTGGAATCAAATACACATTTACAAGAGTACAAGTTCGTCTCAACAAATATTGTACGAACCGTCCAATGTTTGTGAGATAGAAGTCCAAGAAAATAATAAGCCAATAAAATGCTGTTATCGGAACTACTATAACAATTTACAACGGCAGGGGCGTGCCTTGAAATTTTTCGCGTTGTTTCCAGAATATTAAAATATGTATATTCAGGATGATTTACAACTTATCCAAAAAAAAAAAATATTTTGAATGTACAGGGGACAAATACAATTCTGTAAAAAAAATCGAAAAGGGCAGTTCGAAAATTATTTAAAAATACACTTCTGCAAGGCACTGGAAATTGGTCCACTGTAAAACCCGACCTTGCGCAAGGCAAAGCATGCAGCATGAACGGACAAAAAATTGAAAGAATTTCTTTACCAAGGAAATAAATACATATAATTTTATAACACCTATTTCATATCATCAAATTCAACAACTTTGTAGCTATTATTATTAATTAATAAATTTTATTTGTGGTGTTAATTAATAAAATAATTTGACGTATCTGATGTTACAACAACTGCTCAAAATTTTGTCCACGGTAACACACTTGGGCCCGTCTTACTCAGTTTCTACGAACTAACACAAATGTTGTTTTGCTTCGCCATAACACAAACGTTGTCTTGCTTCACCGTAAATTAAAACGATATCCATCAACTCCGAGTTGCTACACACGTAACAATTTTTGATACTTGAAAAACTAATGTAAACACTATTCGGAATTACTTAGGACCATTTGGAGAGAGAGCGCATTGCGTACAGCGCAAAACGCGTATGACGTCAGAGACTACAGTACAGTAGATGTAAGGGTTGTAAATACTACAACTTCAATAATTTTTTTCTGGGAAACTATACAGGCTGTTACAAATTCGCTTCTCATTACAGGGATCTCGGAAACGGTAAGAGGTACGAAGTAGCTTAAATGGGAGCAAAGTTGCGTAATCAGGGGACCAACATTATGCCTCTAAAAAATCAAGGCTAACATGATTAATTTTCGAATATTTGGCAAAAACCGGAATTTTGTAAATCCGTTTTTGTTTTATTTCAGCTTTATTTGAGGAGATATTGAAAAAAAAGAACACTTTCTCATGGCCACTTTTTGCCCTCTATCGAAGGGCATGATCAATTTTTATATGTAACGTTTCGTCATCAACTTCATTTTTTTAAATATGACCCTGGAAATTTTATTACATTTTTTGCAAGCCTTCATGACCCCCAATACTGTACTGCTTCAGCCCTAACCAGATTCAGACGTTTTGTCTCGAAAAATTCATCTTCAGTGTATTTGTTCCAAATTTATCTAAATATTTTATTTAGATTTCTTTGTTTATTGAATTATCATACACTGCAAGTGTCGTTAGACCCTCTGAAATCCATCTAGTTATTTAAACTATTACCAGTGTATACTTCAAAATGAGATTATTTTGACGAGATCTATCGATGGTTAAAGTCCTAATTTTAGAAAGTGAATCACCCTGTATATTTACCTTTAATACAAGGCGGACCACAATTATGCACCGTAATTTCTAGGGAAAAAAAATAATGTACACTTTTTTTTAAACTCAACAATAAAAGAGTTACACCCCCTGTAAAGGGATGAAAAAAAAATGAATTTCTTTTAATATCTTCCGGATGCTTTTCAATAACAGGTTTATATTTTAGGGGCGAGTATCTATACTTAAGATAATTATTTTTATGTTACTATTTATTCTATCCCTTACTATAGGGTAATTTTGGGTGGTAAGTGTGAATTTATTCATCACATCTTTTTTAATTTACAATTTTTTAAAAATATTTCCTACAAAATGTATTTTCTGGACTACCTATTCTACGTAAAAAAGGTACTCTTGTTACGTTTCGATATCACCGTTCTCGAGTAATTTACGATTATAAGTTAACGAGCACTTGTATTTAAAATATTAAAAAAAAATTGCGATTTAAAAAAGATACCTATGACGAATAAATTCACACTTACCACGCAAAACTACCCCATAATGTCAATGGATAGAATAAATGGTAACATAAAAATAATTGTCATAAGTATAGCTACACACCCCTAAAATATAATTCAAAAGCGTTCGTAAGATGTTAAAAAAATGATTTTTTTTTCACCTCTTTACAGGGACGCCCAATTCCTTTATTACTGAGTTTTGAAAAATAGTGTACATAAAAAGGTACTACTATTTTTTTTATGTATTATCACCCCTAGAAATTACGGTACATAATTCTGGGTCACCTTGTATAAATATACAGGGTGTTTATTAAGAACTTGTACAAAATTTAAAGGGCGAATATTTGACTAATTTTTTTTAACGTATCTGATGCTACTGAATACATATTCTGATTCGAGAGCCATGCTCTTGGTTATACGGAACTTATTCAAAATATGATTTTTTTAAAACAGAGTTAGTGTGGTGATTATTTTGTCAAAATAATATTACAGGTTATTTTTCTTAATATGCAGGGTGATTCAAAATTCAGTTCAAAGAATTTAGGGGCGTATTTTTGAGGTCAAAATTAAGACTTTTTTTCCTATAAACGTGGGTCCACAAATGCTTAGTTTTTGATATACAGGATGTTAAAGTTTTTTATTTTTTTTTTGATTTTTTAGGAATAATTTCCAAACAAATTTGAATGTTGGCATAAAACTTGTGATGCGGGTTTTTTTTAGGATGCTAAATTTAAATATGTCATTCGTTTTGACGCTGCTTGTATAGCGCCATCTATAAGGGTACGCTTAAATTAAATTGGCCCTAACTTTTTTGCTACCCTGTACATTGACGTTTCGTATTAGTGCGTCTATTCTCCTATCAATTTTAAGTAAAAAAGGTATACTTGGTCGAAATCTCATAGGTACAAATAATTATTATGTGACTATTGTGACTAGCAACCGATATCAGCAGTTAAGATTTTCTCATTACTGCCACATATCTCTATTCACCGAACAGTGAAAAAATTTCCCGCATGTCGTATTTTGCCTTGAGTTCCGTTACTTGATATACAAATGGCAATTAAATTACGGTAAACCGTGTTTTAAGATAACTAGAAGTACTTGCAGAGGTACCGTTAAAAGAGCATGGCTTTAGAAGTCTGTGAACACAGCCATATTATTACAAATTCATATTTAATACAATTTTCTGATGTATTAAATGAAGGTTTCGTTTTTTTATCAAATAACAATTTTTTGTGTGGAAAAGGTCACGATAAGATATACACGCGTATCTGTATATTCTATTCTAATAAATTTTTTTAATTCTGACTTGAGGACGTCATTGAATCATCAAACAGAATTGGATTCAAAAACCGAGGTTATCAGGAGAAAGGGGTACTCCCCTTTATGAACGTTCACGTTGCTTATGGCCCCAAAACGAGCGGGTAAGGGGGGTACGTGGGCGTAGAGTTTGACGAATTTACATGAACTAGATTCAAAATTTCGTAAGTAATGGTTTCTATATAATTTATTTACGTAATGAATATGTTTACCATGCAAAATTGAACGAAATAAAAATCACATGGTGCCTTGTTTACGCTGCTTGACTATCGCAGATAGAAAAACTATTAAAAATGTATACCAAATAAGGTACAGTCCGTACAATATTTTTTGAGATAGAATTCCAAGGAGAGAACAAGTCAAGAAAGTTTAAAATTTTCCGGGTGATTTTCAGAATATTAATAAGAAATTACACTGAAAATGCACAGGACGATACACTTACGAAGAAACAAACCTTCGTAATTAATATCAATTTTATTCCGTACTTTTGGCCACCCCTGTATAATAAATTTAATAGTAACTAGAGTTATTATGATAACTCAAATACTTGGATTTGAATAAATTTATCGGTTTTTATAATAGTTTAAGGTAAGGTATAGGGTAAGTCGTTTTTTTATAAAGCATTTATAAAGATAATGATAGTTTGTTATATACAGGGTGATGAACGATACAAGAATATTATTCTACGAGTAAGGGTTCGACAATAATACGTTCCCGAAAAACTTTTGTAAAATATCAAGCCACGCAAATATCTCGAAAGATGGGTGACATAACCTACAAAACATGTGGATACTTGAGATATTGCGGGCGTATTCAATGCTGGACAGGTCGTATTCAACACCAGGAACTATCGCCTTTAAGAACCCCAATTTCGACTTACTGAGAATTTTCAATACTTGGTCAGTCCATTTGATTCACAATTTCATTTCAAAGAAAAAATATTTCTTCTGTTTTATTTCCTAATAGGTGTACAAGATCTGTAATCCTGCATTTATTGGGGTTTACTACTCAACAAGGTAAGTCGTGCCAAAATAATTTTTGTGTAATTGTGAAGTACACAAAATTTCAATAGAAGCCGTAGGTAGCTCATCACCGAGTGAGGCTCATAAAAATAGAACGAGTCTATAAAGTCAACTTTGTACAAGATTCTGGAATACAATTTGTACGAAAGATGCACAAGTTTCGCATCAACTGCTTTGATGAAGACATAAATAGGTGAAAGTGCTGTATATAAAATTTGTGGGTCTACTTTGACTAAGGATAAACAAAAAATTGGTATTTAAATTTGATTTTTCTTGTCTTTCTGATATAGTTGTTACGATCTCAATTGAAACAGCATAAAAACATTTAACTCATAAATTCTACGGAATCCAGAAAAATTTAGCCCTGCCTCGTCTAGATGTACTATATTCCGAGCTATATTACCATATAATTACCATACGAGTGTCAAGTTTTTTATGTTTTTTATGTGTTATGTTTTTATGTTATGTTTATGTAAATCGCATTGTAATAAAGCATGTCGTAAAATATCTAAAGATTTATAATTATAATCAGGATAATCGCTTAATTTATCTCGAATCATGTTTAAAGTAGGAACTTTATTTTCTTTATACATATTAAAAATTGTGCGCCGCATTACATCTGGTAAAATCGTCAATTTTCTTTAATTTTGTATTTTTCCGTTTCCTCTTTGTAGCGTGATCAATCCTTCTTTAATTAATTTCTTCACATCGTTCACTATTTCCTCTTTTCAAACATTCGTATATATTTAATATAATACGTTGACTTAGCACGTGTAAATCTTGGTTTTTAAACTCTGAGTTTGTTTCGATACTTTCGAGAAAAACCGGTTCCGCTATTTGGGGATTTTCCCGAGTTATTTCGTTATCCTCCGCTTCAAAGAGTCTCCAGAGAGCCACGCTAAATTACTAGATAATTACATATAACATTTATTTTAATAACTACAACCCTTTGCTAGTTACGATATGAACAAATAATATGTAATATCAAACTAATAAATAATAATACGTATTATACCAACAACATACCCCGCCAAGCAATGCTCTGCACGGCACTGGCAAAGCGGCAAAGCTAAATGAACCCGTGTACCATACAAAAAAATTATTTACGACCTAGTGGACCAATACAGGTTTGCTTTGATGACCAGCGCGCCGCCGTCAATTCTACATTAGGCAGACTAGTTTACCAATACCGGACTCGCCGAATTTCTATTCGAGTATAAATTACGAGACACATCATGGTCAAAGCATAGGAAGAAATTTCAGGAGAAGTGCATACGGTCCTGTGCTTTAAGATTTACAGGTTCCACGATGTCATTGTAACAACTATACATAGTACCAAAAATGGAAGCTACTGTGGGTAACTGAAGGAACATTTAATTTCAGTTTTTGCAGACAGGCGTTATTGGCAAAACCCATTATACCTTATGAATTAAGTGCCTACCTGTAATTAGATTTATTTACACATAACGCAATGGATGCATTAACTTTAAGTATTGAACATTAAAAAAATATATTAAAAACGTCGAGTAACTGCAGATTTTCTTGTTTGCTTTTTCTAATAAATAATATTAATTCATATATTCATAGTCAGTTCAAGTTTACATTATATGATGATGGATGCATTATTTTTATTTACAGGATGATTCAGTCATAATGTCATTAATTTTAACCGCTTATTCGGAAGGCCTAATAAAGACAGAAAAAATTTACTCGATCTATTAAAAGATAAGTAAATTATCTCTTAACTTCCGCTAATTCGACACCCTACTTTGCATCACATTTTCTGACCGACGTTGAAGCGAAACAGCTGATTTCCCCAGTCGTCTTGAATTTTGCAATTGGTTTCAAAATCAAAGTGCTTCGGATCCCAAACAAAGTACTATGGAAGGAGAGAGTGTTTTTTAGTCGTACTGGAATTTTAAATAATATGTACCTACCATACTACTCTTTGAAAAGCAATAAGTCACTAGATATACGTACTACAAACTGAATAATTAATTGAACATAATACTGAAAACTCATGTTCAATTATAAAATATAGTGAAAACGTAAACTATATAAAAAAACTGAATGGTAATAACCTAACATTCGAAAACAATTATTATACTCATTAACAAATAAATAATACTTTTTAATATTTAAAACGTAAAAAATATCTTATACATTCATGTGTTTAGGTAAAAAGATCTGTTTATTCCTTGTCTTTCGCTACGTATTAAAAATGCAGTAAAAACTAGGTTAATGACCGAATAATATGGTAGGTTATGATTCACTCTCGATAAACTTTTGTGGGTCAGCGATCAGGAGCGGTACGAAAAGGGGTTTAAATAATGATCTGGAAATATTTTTTTCTGCGTAAATATGCATTTTATCTTTTTTTTTAATCGCGTATGACATTATGACTGAATCACCCTGTATAAGTGTACAACTACTTTATGTGTTTTATTGAACTGTTAAGCTCAATTTATGTATATTCTTGTTTTTTTTTAGATTTTACATCATATCTAATGAATCACTGGAATTAAGGATTCTAATAAGAGTCTAAACTGAACATCAATATAAGTCTGAAAACTAATAAAAATAAATTGCATTTTAATGAAGATCCAGCTGAACACCAGTACGAATCTTAAGACTAGTGAGAATCAAATTAATTTCATTGACAATCTAACTGAACCCTAAAAAGAATCTAATCTGTATAAAATATTTTTTTATAAATCAATACAGCAGTTATTTCTTTAAGTGCAAAGAATTGTTTGTTTGTCCTTCATACAAAATTATACTATACCGATATTAAGAAAACTTAGGGGCAAAAAAACTTGAAGTTAGGACCATATATAGCCTCACTATTACTCTATTGTGTGCTAAAATTTCAGATACTTTTGTTATCCTGTTTTTTAGATATTAACGAAAATGTTGAAAAAATCATGGTTTTCTGCCTACAAAATTGATACCTATCACTTTAACTCGTCGTAATTTTTTTGTTAATTGATAAAAAAATTCCAAATTTTTACTGACGACAACTATTGTCTTTAGTACTGTGAAGGTCATTTGTCTCAAAAGCTCTTCTTTTTTTATTTTTAAGCAAAACAGAAATCTCCATAAATATTGCGTACTTAAAAAAAAAAAAAAAACTGATATAGGTAGTAAATAACTGTAAACAACATTTTTTTTTTCATGTCCTTGTGAAAATATGTTAGTTTATTATGTTTTAAGAGTCCCCTCAAAAAATAAGCTCAAAAAAAAATTTTTTTAGAGGTCGCTCAAGATTTTTAATTTCGTTAAAATTGACCGAAGGGAATTTCCCATAAGGTTTGTGCGGGGTCCTTTCCAAAATCATCAATCAATTTTTTTTTCTCGTTATTTTATCATTTTCTAGGTTGAAAAAAGTCTCGATTCTGACAATTTCAAATCGATATTTTAATTTCTAAAGGTCACTCATAATTATTTTAACTTTTAAAGTAATGTACCTATGTTTTCGAGCGACCTCTAAAAATAAATCTAATCTAATCTGATAATTTTTTTTTTATTGAATTTGATGAACAAAAGAATAGAATAAATTACGAGACACTTAAATTTTAAAAAAATAAAAAGTTATAAATATTTGATACTCACAGTGCGGTAGTAAATTTTGCCTCGAGAAATTTTTTAAGTGTCTCGTGATTTATTTATATTATTTTGTTTATCGAATTCAATAAAAAAATTATTAGTGATATTTATTTTTAGAGGTCGCTCGGAAACATTTTAGGTACACTACTTTTAAAGTTTTTTTGAGCTGATTTTTTGAGGGGGCTCTTAAAACATGATAAAGTAACATATTTTCACAAGAGACACGGAAAAAAATATTCGTTTTTTTGGGTCACCCTAACAGTTATAAATATGATATTCTTAAAACAGTATCGGAATGGTCAAATTTTTTCAGATTGTTGTTTACAATTATTTACTATTTGAGTACCTACTTAAGTCAGTTATTTTCTTTTTTTTAAAGAATACAATTGAGGGTTGCTTTCGCTGTACAGCAAGAATAAAACGCTCTCTCAACGGTAATAATACAGTATTTTATTGAAAATTAAGTTGTATAGAAGAAGAGGTGTTGACTGGGTGAGTGTTCGTTGGTGGTTGGGGAGTCCCAGTGTATGGAGTCGGTCGTAGGTATATGGGTACGCATCTGGTCGCCGGCGCCAGTAGACCCTTCCTGGAAGATTGGTGCGTCCGGCGGCGCTCTTGACGTAATGCTTAAAATGGGTCACTTGGTCGAAAAATAAAAAAAGATGATCTTTTGAGACAAATGAGACAGTGCTAAAGACAATAGTTCGACTTATCGTCAGTAAAAATTTGGAATTTTTTTATTAATTAACAAAAAAATTACGACGAGTTAAAGTGAGAGGTATCAATTTTGTAGGCAGAAAAGCGTGTTTTTTTCCACATTTTAATTAATAACTAAAAAATGGGATAACGAAACTAACTGAAATTCTAGCACAAAATAGAGTAATAGTGAGGCTATATATGGTCCAAATTTCAAATTTTTTTGCCCCTACGTTTTCTTAATGTCGGTATCCAAACTCAGGGGTCTATTTCATTTATTTCGATAGTAGGGCAGGAAAAATGTTAGTCCGGCCCTGGAATGTAGCGAACCCGTCCGAACCCGTCGCGGGGGTCGAAATAATGTAATAGCAGTCCGTAATTGCGTGAAAAGCGAGTCTCATCTCCGTTCTCCGTTATGCAAAAAGCGAATACGGAAGATTTCGATCCTGCAGCCGATGCCTACCTAAAAGTGAAAGCCCGCGACATTCTACGCATTTACAGCGGGTCGCGGGAGATATACGAGCGTCGCCACAATTTGTTTTATAAAAGCCATTACGGCGCGCTATTCGCCATTGCTATTCGACGGACAAGCCGGAATGTGAGAGTAGGTACTTTATATGATACATTACGCATTTATTACCAGTCGGCTATCTACGCAGGAGTCTTCCTCGGAGCGGCGTTGTTGGAGATACAGAATGTCCCTTTGAAAAGATTTTTTTTATCTCGTTTTGAATGGTCTAAAACTCAGCGTCATTAATTACAAGGCCTACAAAAAGTTGTCTGCACCGTTCAAATTTCAGCCATGTTTCAAAATTCATTCAAGAAACCGCATAGAAGCCACCCACGGGGCAAAAATCCGATAAAAATTAAAAAACCATACACAACCATCGCTGCCAGTACAGAAAGGCGTGAAATTTGTCATCACACTTTAAAATGTTTGATAATTTTTTGTCAGAATTTTACGAAAATAGAAACAGAATAAAACTAAAGAACAGCGTTTTCCACAGTGTCAATTTTCTGCGGAGCCTGCGTAGAGTGTGTTCAGACGTCCACTCAAATACCACGCAGTACAACAACTTGTAAAACCGAGTTAAAAATTTATCTAAAAAATTTCACAAGCTCAAAGCTGTCATAGTTTACATAGCACCTACCTCCTACCCCCCAGACACTATCCTAACCTGAGATGAAGATCCTAAAGGATACAAGCTCTTAATGGTCTAGTCGGTATCAGTTTTAAAAGTAGGTTGTATGGATGTTTCATATAGTAACTCTAATTTTTGTTGGAAACTGTTCTAAATATTTTGTAAAATGATTATTACGATATGTGCCCGCTGAAAAAGTTGTGCATAATTGTTAGCGTAATAAAATGTAAAAAAAATGTAGAAAGGCGCATTTTTCTCCCTTCTTTCATGTATATTGACATTAGAGAAAATAGTCAAAGGAAAAAAGTATTGTTTTGAGATTCTCTTCAAAATAAAGGTGGTCCAAAATTTTTTTGTGCATTACTGTTGCTGCAATACAGTATAGACCGAAAAAAAACGTGAAAAAGTTTTTTTTTTCATGAATTTGTTTCGGACCTTGACTTTAGAGCAGCTGCATAAAAGGTATGGGTTCTGAGAATTTTTTTCATCGAAATCGGCCTGGTAGATTTCGCACAATTCAATTGTTAATTAAGAAAATACAGAATTATACTTATTTTTCAATTCTCTATCACACCTTTGGAGTCTCAACTATCAATCAGCATTTAAAAATTTTCGATTTGAAGAGAATCTAAAAACAACCTTTTTTTCCTTTGACTATTTTCTCTAATGTCAATATTCTCCGAGTTATTACGTGAAAGAAGGGAGAAAGATCCGACTTTTTTATTTTTTTTTTACATTTTCTCGCGTTGACAATTATGCACAACTTTTTCAGTGGGCGCAATTATCATTTTACATAATATTTAGAACTATTTCCAACAAAAATTAGCTTTACTAATTACTATATAAAACATCCATCCCGAAACAGATACCGACTGGATATAAAGCTTTCATAAAAAAACTCCTACATGTGTCAACATTATAATCAATGTACTGTATGTTAAGAATACATTAATTGTACAGAAAATATTAATATAAAAATCAGGTGCCTCCCAAATTTCCTACACCGGCCCTGACCCCGCCAACGAACCGACGATATTTACGGTGGCGAAAGAAAGAGAGAGAAACACGCAGAGAGAGCCGAAGCTACAAATATAAGAACACAATTGCAGCAACAAAAATATGCGGATGTTATTCATCTGTTTTACTACTAGCGAGCCGAGCAATAGCACTAGCTAATTGCTCGTCTTAAATAGAATAGTTAAATAAAAGCTTCGTCGATTTTACTGGCCTTATTGTGGGCATGTAAAAGTAGGCAGACGGCACATAAATGATACGTTTGGTGTCCGGTATGTGAAGATATGCGCACGATGAAAACGCGGTACCTATCATCCATCCTTTGCTGTATATAGAAACAGTTTGCTAAATTTGTATCGCAAATATTTCCAAAACTTTTTATACTAATGTTACAAATCATTGCAAATTGGTGATTGATCATGATGAAGCTTTTTATTTTATTACATTCAAACTCCACATATACTATACAGGGTGTATATAAACAGGTGCAAAAAAATTAAGGGGTGATTCCCTGTCTAAATATTTCTTAAAAAAATCTCATTTGAACATCTCTGTGAAGATACCCCTTAAGGGGGTGCCAAAAATGTAGTTTTTAATTACTTTCACTTTTCGGAAAAAAGGGTAATTTATGGTTTTTTAGAAAGTTCACGGCTAAATTAGAAATATTCACGAAATGACTAATGTTAAGTATGACTCTTATAGTTCGATATACCCAGAAGAAGTTTCATCTAGATCTAGCGAACCGTTTCTTTGTTTCAAACAGTCAAACGTTTGAAAAAAAATTAACGGGTAACATTTTTTGAGCTTTAACACTTCATAATCATGACTAAAATGAAAAAAAAAATTGTTTGAGGTTTTCTCACATTTTTACCGTAAATAACGTTTAAATTGATGAAAAAAAATGTAGCATATAATCAAACTTATGATTTCTTGAAAGAAAATTGTAGGTCACAGAATGGCGTAGGTAGGAAGTAGCACGACAGAGCACGTACGTTCTGTGTATACACATCTTCGTAGTAACGACACTAAAGCAGCTGGATCGTTATAACAACAATGATGAGAACCATCAATAAGTCCCAAACCGACCTATGTCTTGTTGGATAAACTTACGACTTACGAACGATCCTAGCTGTTGTTATTATAGTTTGCAAGATATTTACAATTTTTCAGATTCTTTGATGCTATTTCCACGTTAAAAGTCACTCAAATATACGAAAATAATTATATCATATCTATGTGTGTACAAATAGATTTCGTGCCAAAAAAAACGTAATTTTTATGAAAATATGATCATAATAAATCATATCATAATAGATCATAATAAATGACCTTAAAAATGCGTAGTAATAATGATTAGAAAAAAAAAATACTAGAAAAACACAAATATAATTATTCAAGATATCTACCAATTTGTCGAGCATAATGGACGTTTCTTAATGTTCTCATGACCTGCCCTTGTTGTTCTCGGGCTAGGATCTGTTGGGGCGAACTCGCTATTAGATGTTCAGTAAAATCAAAAGCAATACAATGTTAGAGGACACAAGTTTGACATTTGAAAAAATGAAATAATGAATTAAGGAACATTACGTGTAATATTTTCAAAGATTACTACGAGTTCTTTTATTGGACATGCATTATTTTATTATTTTTCATAAAATATAATTTTTCTTCTAAATACTTATTATAAAATTAAAAATCTCAGTGGAGTATATAATAGGTATTTTTTTAAATAATTGAATACTATTGCTCACACGCACGCCTCTGGTGAGATATTTAAAAATATCGGAGAAAAAATAAACTTTAACGTATTGTATTTTGGGAAGGATATATTTTTGGACTAAATATGAACTTTCTTTCGTAAAATAATTTGATCTGGAATATTTTAGACTGCTTAAAAAACACTCTGCATATTCATAAATATTTTTTTCATTCTTCATTTTCAAAATCTAATTATTTTCAGTCACTTTCAAGAAAAACGCTTTGCCCAAAATATATCTGGTTATTTAACATTCTGTATAGCACAAAAGCTCGTTTTCTTACGAAACAGCGCCATTATTATAATTAGTTAGCATATAAATAACACTTCGTGGTATTTAACGACGAATAAAGAATCCATACGTCTCACGCGCCTGTTAGGGGCCACCCTGTACACCTGTAATTATGTACAATTTAATCGAATGGAAAAAAAATCAGTACGATATCCGCTTACATCAAACACTTCGCTGGTGTGTGACTTTAAGCTATTCAGGCCACAGCAAGGACGTCCTTGTAGATGTAAGAGTAAGTAAAAGTACTGTCGGTAAAGTAGGTTACTGTTGGCGAGCTGCCACGGCTCGGCCTGCCTGCGACTGTGTCTAGACCGAGCAGCACAACGCAACTGTTTAGATCGCAGACCCTGCAGTTAAAACATGGTCTACACGGGGCGACGGCCTGCGTTGCATTTGTTCCACAGCTATCTCGATTATCCCAAAATCCGGCCATGAAATATGTGTACATTTATGCTGTATTTTGGTATAATAGTTGTTCATTATAGTACAAAAAAATCAATTTGACATGTTTGTAAGGTTAAATATATATTTTTTTACTTTTGCGTTAACGTTAAGTTTTTATTTTGTCGCCTCAATACGACCCTTTTCCTCCAAAATATCACCAATTAAAGTTTAGTTGATTTCTGTGTGTAACTAATTACATGTATCTTCAGATTTTCGAACAATTTTGGAGTTTTGGACAAAAAATAATATAATAAACCCAAAAATAATAAATCCGTGAGCAGAGGTGGCGGAGGGTTGATTTGGGGGGTTGAAAAGTTGTGAAAATAGTATCATTGGGATTTCTGGCGAAAGTTGACGTCAAATAAAAAAGTATCCAATACAAACATTGTAGATCATGCAAAAATCTACAACTTTTGGAGAGGTCACTTTTTAAGATAATCTCAAAATTTCCGAGAAAATGCGAAAAACAGCTTTTTCTTATTTTTCGTATTTTATTTCTCATTTCCGCAAAAATAATTTAATTTTGACGAAACTTGGTTAAAGTATATATTTCCGTGTCTTAAAAAAACACATTTTTTTTAGATAAAAAATTCAAGAAGTTTCCGAGATATTCATTTTTGCCGGTCTGAAACACTTTTTAGAAAAATCATCGTACAGAGTTCAGCCGGTAACCATCGTTTTGACATATACTTTTTGGTGAAATAAAAAAATCTGTAATCAGAGTTCAAAAACATGGTCAAAAATGCAAAAAAAAAATTCAAAATGACAATGAATTTTTCATCTAATTCAGAATTAAAAATGACTAGGTTTTGTCATAAAAATAGCAGCGACGTATTTAAAAAAATAACCTGATGATGGCCACTCGAAGACGAAACGTCGTATTGCATAAATGTTGATGCCGTTGTATAAAGCGAAAAAAGTGGCATTGTAAAAATATGCAATTTATTTTAAAATTCGTTTTCAAATAAAATCAGAAAAAAAATTAAACAATTTTGCTAAATTTCGGTTTTTTCCGGATATCTCCGAAACTACCCGGAATTTTAAAACTTTCTAAACAGCATATTGTTAGGTATAAAAAAACACAACTTTTTTTCTAATCTGAGCCACCCCGTATCTCTTACCATTTCCTAGATCCTAATGCTATCCCATCCTTATCTTGGACACACTGTATATCTATTAATTTACCAAAATTTTAAAAAAATAAGTACACTAATCGATTCTACGGAAAAAATTATTATTTATTTTATTTATTCACTATTCGACTTACAACAATACTGTACAAAAATAAGGTTTTGGGTTAAACAATGGAGCTTTTTGTATTTTTTCCGTACAATTGAATGGTGTAATCAGTTTTCGATTTTTTTTTTAATTTAAACAAATTATCAACAATTACTTATTGTTGAAATATTGATTGTTGCAAGTCATTTTTTTGCATTTTTGGGCATGTTTTTGAACTGTGATTACAGGTTTTTTATTTCATCAAAAAGTATATGTCAAAACGAAAAAAATGATCACCGGTAAAACTCTGTACGATGATTTTTCTAAGTAGAATTTTTCTTTGAAAAAAAAGGGGTTTCAGACCAGAAAAAATGAATATCTCTGAAACTTCTTGATTTTTTTATCTAAATTTGTGGATAGTTAAGACAGAGAAAGGTATACTTTCACCAAGTTTCATCAAAATTGAATTATTTTTGCGAAAATGAGAAATAAAAAACGATAAATAAGAAATAAAACCTGTTTTTCGCATTTTTTCGGAAATGTTGAGGTTATCTTAAAAAGTAACCTCTACAAAAGTTGTAGATTTTTGCATGATCTACAACTTTTGTATTGGATACTTTTTTGTTTCACGTCAACTTTCGCCAGAAATCCCAATGATACCATTTTTCACAACGTTTCAACCCCCCAAATCAAGCCTCCGCCACCCCTACTCACGCATTTTTTTTTTTCGTTTATCCCCCTTTACTATCCAGGTAACAATATTCTTTTTTTTCCCTCTAATTGTATATGAGTTATTTCGATCGATCTATAATGGTTAGAGTAGGATATTTTACTAAAATATTAACAACTCCTGTTATCGACTTACAAATCGTTAAAAAAAGTGGCTAAGGTTCTAGAAAATCGCAACTTTCCATTTTAACAATCACCGAGATAACCAGATATTGTGTTGGCAATTTTACAAAAGTTTTGCGGAACTAAATTAAATATAACGTAAGGTATACAGGGGGCGGGGGGATTGGATTTTTAAGGGTAATAGCACATGTACTCCAGAATAATTAAATATTAACTAATATCGGTATGTGGATAGGCTACGTTTAAAATAATTATTATTGATGTTTTATGTGTGTACATTTGTGCATAAAAAATAAATAAAAATACTTTTCTAAAATCATTTCAACTTTAAGAAAGTATTTGATACCATTTTTACAGTACCATGCTTAGTTTGTGAATTACATTGTCAAAATTGTTTTGTGACAACAGACAATTCTGAAATATTATTATTTCTTCAATGTTATTTCTTGAAATAAGATTTACAAAAATACGTAGTTTAACCAGAGAAAGAAAAAGCTGTTAAAGCAACAGTTGAAGGTCTTAAAGTGAAATTAAAGAAACGTACCCATACAAAATAAATCACTGGAAATATCAAGGTACCTTATTCAGACATTTATACGAATTAAATTTTTAGTAAAATCCAAGTAAAATATCCAATAAATTAATTTTTACGACGTTCACCATGAGCTTAACTTAACAATACGTTTATCGGAAGTTTATCTCTAATAATAATCTAACTGAACGACATTTATAACACTAATTAAGAGATTAAGTCCAATGTGTAAAATGAACAGCCGATCAAACTTACTTTAACGGGAATTAGAAGTTAATACCAGTGAGGCGTGATCTAGTTAAGAAAGTTTTGACAAGAGACGTGCAGCTACTTCAGTGTCGCACACCAAAAAAGTTGGGGGGGACGATAACGAGATGTATGCTTTTGTATACCTGAGAGAACCGTGGAATGTCTTGCCAAAAAAAAAGGACACAAATTTTATATAATTTATATATTTTTTATATCAAATTTTGGATATACAAGGTCTGTTCAGAAAATAGCCGAACTTTATTTTTTTAATTTTATTATTAATTTTATACATTATTAGTCCTTGTCTCTTTCCCCTCCCCTATACACATACTTGTCTCAGCTGTGTTTCCATTTCGCGATGTAGTCCTGGATAGCCTCAGAACTTGCCGAAAAAGGAATGAATATGTATCAGTGTCCAAATAAATTTTCTGAGAATGCTATTTTTAGAAATAGCCTTATCAAAATTAACGATATTGACGAATTATCTATAAGAGTAATTGGGAAAAAATTACGAGTCCTTTTTAATTCAGTATAAATTTGTTCAAGTTTCATTCCAACTAATTTCGGCTATTCTGCCGTCTTCAGGGAAGAAAAAAGTATAATTTTGAAAAAACAATTTTCAACACATAAACAAATAGAAAAACAAATATTTTCGAATTAAAATATTTTCTACACTGTTAATTTTACCGAGTTGGACCAAGAGGGTATTATCGTTGGAAAATTCTTCAGGGAACTTATTTTTGATGCAGGCAGATTGCGGTCGTCATCTGTACAAAAATGCTGGCAATCTATTTTTAAGAAATTGTTTTCCACTAAAGTTTCGTTCTCTGTCACTTGCTTAGTTTTTATATCGTCTATGAAATATAAAAAATCCTATACGATTTCTTATGAATATTCCTTACCTCGACTTGGTTCGTTTTAAAACAGAATATTTTCACGTCATACTGCCTGCTACTTTATTAAATTAAATGGGTTGTTTAACAATATAATAGAAAACTAAATTTATTTATATTATATTTGACATAATATGTTTAAAAGTTTTAAACAATGTTTTGACTTATGTCAGTTTTAAAGGGTTTTTTAATAATGTTTTATTTAATATGTGTTAACAAAAATTTTTTACGTAATAACAATTGTAAAAGAAATTTTATAATAATTCACGTTTTGATGCTGTTACCTGAAGATGAGGTAAAACCCGAAACGATGGTAATAAACAATTTTTGGATGAAAAATAGTTTTCAAAATTATTGTAAGTGTTTTTTTTTTTTGACAAGTATCCTAGGAAATAAATAATTTATTATATGGTCAGGAAATTTTATATATTCGTTAGTTTCATACAATTTGTTTAAAAAGGTAGCAACAGGCAAGACTGACAAGACACAAGTTCGGGAGCTGTTGGGTGATGGCGTAGACAAGAGTTTAAGCACAGTTCAAAAAATGAATAACCTATATAGCAACTATTTATTCGATTAAATAAAAATAAATCCAGATTAATATTCCGAGGAACCCACTACATTGAGAGAATATCAGAAAATCCAGATTTTATTCAATATTACCTCAATATTTCCAATCTTCGAATTCTCACATTCAATTTTTATTGGTATTATCGACAATATCGCGATTTCTCTTACCATGTGTAAATGTACTCAGATTCTAGATAAGGTCAACGAAATCGTCGATTACGTACGAATAGAAATGGAGACAATAAGGAAGAGAAATGTGATTTTAAAAATAAAAGCTTTCCTTCACATCTGAACAACAGGAAGTTCTAAAATACCCTAAGGACTCCACATCAGAATCAGGACTTTTTGTGGCGCTTTTGACAGATTGTGTTCTATCACTGAAGTATTGAGGCTTCTTCAACGTAAGTGAGAACAAATTTAGGATATTTTTATGGCAAAAATATATGGGAAGTATCTTTTTAAAAAATGTGTTTGGATTGTGACTGAAAATTCGGAAGTCGTACAGAAATTAGATTTTATGTAGAAAACTGAATCCCTATGAGAATTTTAATTTTCGATAACCAAGAAGTTATTGGAGGCACCGGGACACATTTCAACCTAATTCCCCAAAAAAGTATTTATCAAATTTGATCGGATTTGAGGTTATCTCGAAAACTTTGAGAGATAGAAGAAAACCGTTATAAGTTTTCCAATCCTAATTTCAGAGAAAAAAACGATGGTTTAAATCACAGCCTAATATCCATTTCTATTTCAGAACATTTTCCAATGTTTTTTTTCCTTATTTATTGGGTTTTTTCCTACCTGTGAAAAAATTTATGAAATAAACCTTTTCAATTTTGCCAGCACTTTTGTGCAAATATTGTGCGTATTACTTCAAAATTGTTTGTTTTATGTACAAGAAGGCGATGTTTTTTTTTAATTTCCATTAAAATGTATAGTCTTTCCGAAGTCAGTTGAACATGTATAAAAACGCCTAGCAATAAAATTTAGTAAATTTCATAGGCGTCAACATGTAGAAATTTTCAATTATATGTTCATTTGGCCAACAACATATTTTAATTATTTACGTCCTCAAACAATTTTATTATATTGATGGTAAATTTTGGTCATGACATATCAAAAAAAATTTACATTTCCATTAAAATATATTACTGCTCGCCAAGAACCAACGGGTAGGTATGAACATATCCCTGCCAGGAAAGAATGAGGAAAGGTTGTTTAAGTTAGAAAAGTTATTAAATAAAAATAATCAGCAATAAAATAATTCCGCATTGCTGCACTGCACTGCTAGGCAATTTGTCAACAACTGAAATTTATGGCCGTCAGCCAGTGCGGCTGTGTTTGTGCGGCGTTTGCCCGCGCGTGCAACGTTTAGTTCGACCAGACCTGTATATGGGTATGGCTAAATAAATATGAGAACAAGTTTTTCAAATATTTCAATACCGAGTTGCTGTGTAGCGACCGAACCTGGCACATATTGCCTAGCTCTTTGGTTTTCACGCTGTACTATAAAAACTTCACTTGTTTTTCATGACCTTTATGCCATTTTCTGTGCCTCTTTATGGGCTAAAATTTCATCTCAGTTCTTCTAAATAGTTAGTTTTACTAAAAGAACAATCCTCCCGCCCACTCTTGTTTTCGCAATCGGATCATAAATCGTCTCGCAATAACTTCACGAATGCCTCCCACTACATCATTTCTAGGTTTTCAGTTTCAGCTGTTCCAAGTCCTGAAGATCCTCCTGCTGAAAGTGTCTTTTAAGTACGGTCCAAAAGGCATTTCCCAGGATAAGTGGCGGGAGATTAGGCCATTGGTATTAGACCGCCAGTGAAATATACCAGACGGACGACAGTACTAACCCACTTGAGGATTTCCGAGGGGTGGACGGTATAGGTCGTTTCAGAAATTGCGGACGAGCCTGCAATCTTTGGAGTATCTAGTATTAAAATATTTTTCATGGAGCTTTATAATGAATGTTGCGTTTCTGAGATATAAATCAAACTTGTGTTTTTTTTAATGGGACACTATGTATATTTGCATTTTTTTTAATCCTCAGAGAAAGTTATATAAAAAAATAGTGCAAGGTTTCAAGTGCATTTCAACAGATCCAAATCCAAAATATGAATTAATAGATTTGCCTCCCTCCCTTCCCCCTGCCTCTAAGACTGGCCCTGGCATAAAAACGTGGTCGAAGTTGGCTCTGACACATTGGACGTAGGGAGTAGCTTATAGCGACCAACTTAACCTCATTTCTCAACGAGCTGTATAGCAGCTGTCAGTTTCAATAACGTTAATGACTATATAACTTTATTTTAAAGAATAATCGTGATAACAATAACAAACAATTAAAGGAGCTGCGGAAAGTGTCCCCCTCCTTGTTATAACAATAAATTAAAGCAGCTGCTGAAAGTGTCCCCCTCCTTGTTCCAAGCACTTTTCACACCTGTTCCTCAAAGAATTAAAGACATTTTCTAAGATGCTCGGGGTATTGTTAATTTCACGAATCTTGTCTATAAGTCGAGCCTGCAGATGGTTTAAATCAGGAATAGGCAGTTCAAAAATAGTGTTTTTAAGGTAAGGCCACAAAAAGAAATCACACGGCGTAATATCACATGACCTCGGTGGAAATTCATGTTCAGCATTGAGACTTATTAGTCGATTTTGGAAAACTTCCCTCAACATATTCATCGTCTCGCCTGCCGTATGTGCCCTTGCGCCATCTTGTTGAAAGTAAAAGTTTGTAATTTCGTTTTCTTCCAGCTGGTTAACAAAAGGAGCGATAATTTCTTCTCTATACCTTTGCGCAGTAAGAGTACCATTAAAAAAAATAGGTCCATAAATCCTCCTTCGATTGAGAGCACACCAAACTCCAATTTTTTGAGCGTGTAGAGGGCCCTCGACAAAAAAGTTATCTGGTTTTTCAGAAGACCACATTCTCATATTCTGTGAGTTTACGTAACCACTTAAATGAAACCAGGCTTCATCAGAAAAAAAGGTGATATTATGAAGTTCACCGTAGTTGTTTAAAAACCATTCACAAAATACAGCCCGTCGCGGAAAATCAACTTCATGAAGTTCTTGCTGACAAGTTAAACGATAGGAGAACAAACGCAAATCTTTTTTTAACACTGTGTGGCAGGTACCGACTGATACTCCCACCATTTGTGATAAAACACGTACAGAAGTTCTTGGCGCATTTTCCATTATTTGTTGGACATTTTCTTTTAATTCTTCAGTCCGCTTTTTAGGTCGGCCGCTTCCTTCTTTTCTTGTTACACTGCCCGTTTCACGAAAAACATTAACACAACGCTGAACTGCACTTTGAAAAATTTTGTACTCAACAACGCCGGGAAATTGATTTTGAAATTCTATGAAACATTCCTCAATAGAATACTTCCATATTCCATCAATCTTGCGTCCATTTCTAAAGTAGGACTCTATGATAAACACTTTTTGTTCTTGAGAAAACACCATTTTAAACGCTTTTTAAAACGAAAATATTCAAATTGATAGCGGCGATATAGCGCTTTGACAGATGACGTTTAAGTTCATTTGCTATACGCTACGCCCTACGTCCAAATTTTCAGAACCAACTTGACCACGTTTTTATTTGAACGCTCGTTATAAAGCTATGTCTAGACGGTGGTAATATAAACCGGATATATAACGTTATTAGCGCTACATTATTTTAGTGCTTGTACATAGCTTTAACCAGCCTGCCCATGTTACTTTGAAGCAGACTATACGCTTTATTGATTTTCCACCTACTATTGGAGTTTCAGCAACGACAATCTATTCAAAGGCCTTTAGAACACTTTGACGTACTGCGACACAATCGCTCCGTATTATTACTAACTGTTCCCAGCGGTTTCTGTTAATTCCTCTAATTTGTCATTTTGTCACTCTGTTAAAATTTTGGGAACAATAATTCAATACAGGTACATAACGTATGGCTCAACATAAAGTAATTTTACAAGATAATTAAATTGGAATATGAGGTTTAAATTAATGATAAATTATAAACAACGGCGTAACTAAATTGTTTTCATGGGGAGTATAAATTATATAAATTGCACGCCACTGGTATTCGAAGGGATAAAACTGGACAAGGAAGAGTATTTTATGTAAAAATACGGGTCGCTTTTGACATTGCCAACCAGATTTATTGAAAACCAGATGATATATACAGTGTGTTCCCGGATAGGATACCGCAATCTAGCAAACTTTTTTATTGATGATTTTTCGAGAAAAAATTATTCTTGATAAAAAGTTTTGCTTATCTTGGCAAGCCAGGAGAAGTAATCAAATATGTAATAAAATATACATGGCTTCCAAGAAATTTCAAAACGTGAAATTTTCCCGAAGCAATGTGCCTTTAATTTTTGTTTTCTTTGAAAACTATATTTAACAAAGTTGTTCGACAACTCAACAAATGTTTAAATAGAAGGCGCTGTCCGACACTGACTATATAGGCTATTGAATATATCCAAAAAAAAGGGTTAAAAGGAACTATGACATTCAAGCAATTTTATTGCATGAATCGTTCAAAGGGTCATTTTAGATGAAAAAACCAGGGAGTGCTATTAAATTAGAGGGTGGAAATTGAAGATAGGGGTGAAAATAAGAGATCTTCACGTAATAGAAATACCCTGGTAACCCCCAAACATAAAACTGCCACCTTTACTCGTAGTTTTTCATATTTAGCCCCAAAGTTGTATAATCAGTTACCAAATGGGATTAAAAATTTTGCTTTAATTAACTTCAAAAAAAGATTAAAATCGCTTGTTGGAGACTTACACCTTTAATATACGTTGTATTTTATCACTGAAATTTGGATGTCAATGATTTATCTGGCTAATTTGAGATGGGCAAATATATAATTTGTGTAACAGAAGCAGAGGACTTAGAGGCAAATACATTTATTGTTATGTAATATTCTTAAGGTTAAGTTGAAAAGCAGCTGTAGCTGAACTTCACCTGTCATTCCACTTGTTCTTTTATTTTTGTATGTTTGTATGTAATGTTTGTTATCAACTTTGTAATGGAATGAATAAAGACGATTATTATTATTATTATTATTATTATTNTTGAAAGTAATTCGTTATTTAATCCTCATCAATATGGCTTTCGTAATAGCTGTTCCACCACTTTAGCTATAGACAAATTGACTGAATATATAAACGAGGGTTTTGAAAAGGGTGAATATGTGTGCTCTCAGTTTTTGGACTTAACAAAGGCATTTGATTGTGTAGCACATAATATTCTCATCGACAAATTAAGTTTGTATGGGTTCACACACGATAGTCTTGAGTTGATGAGATCATACCTCACAAATCGTCAGCAATTTGTAATCCATAATAATATAAAATCTAGTTTGAAAAACATTAAGCATGGCGTACCTCAAGGTTCTATACTGGGACCAACTCTGTTTTTGATATATATAAATGACATCACTAACTCCTTAAATATGAATATGTTAAATGTACTTTTTGCTGATGATACTAGTGTATCAATAAAAAATAAAAACTTGAATAATTTGTTGGAAGACATCCCTCAGGTGCAGTTAAGTGTGGAGAATTGGTTTACAAGTAATAAACTTTCTTTGAATAGGACAAAGACTGAGACAATGATATTCACCTTACGAGAATTTGATAACGGCGCAGAACTGGATCACGTTAAATTCCTTGGAGTTTACCTAGATTCTAAGTTGCTTTGGGAACAACATACAAACTATATCTGTAAAAAGATGTCTAAATATATGTATTTACTACGAAATCTTGTGGGTAGGGTATCGTTGAGTACTCTGAAAACAGCATATCACAGTTTTATACACTCTAATATATCCTATGCTATTCTTGTGTGGGGACATGCTACCTCTAGTAGGGATGTGTTCGCACATCAAAGAAGGGCCATTAGAATTATGTTAAGTTTGAGTTACAGGAGCGACTGTAAACAGCATTTCATTTCTTTAAATATACTTACTGTTCCCTGTATATATATATTGCAATGCTTACTATATGTCAAACAAAACTTAATAAATTTTTCAACTAGAAATCAGCTGCACACTCATAATATTAGAACAAAGAATAATTTAACTACTAACTATTTAAGACTAAGTAAGACTAGAAATGGTACGGGATATATAGGAATACGTCTTTATAATGCCCTACCAATCCACATAAGGAATCTCAATTTTAATCAATTTAAAAATAGAATAAAAAAATTTCTTTTGAGAAATGCATTTTATGATATTGAGCAGTTTTTTGACAGTGACTTTAATCATTTGTGAGCTATTGTATTTGTTTTTAATATTGTTTTACCTGATTTTATTTATTCTGTTTACAATCAATGTCAATTTTAATCTGTATTTATATTTTTATTAATTTTAGGATTATGTATGTATCTGTATTTTTAACTGTGTTGTAATTTTGAAAATATCAATGTTTCTTTTCTGACGTGTGTAAACACTTTGTGTAATAACACGAATCAATAAAAATGTAAAAATGTAAAATGTAAAATGTTTATAATTTACACTGCTTCCGTTTTAGAATCAATTCAACAATGTAAAGTACAAGCTTATGCTGTTGATATCAATTATATTATCATTTTGATATTAATGATCTGGATCAAGCATGCAATATTGTCAGCTCTGATTGTGAGTTACAAACTATAAGGCAATTATCTGATAAATAAACATAATTTAAAATTAAATTCTAGCAAATCAAAAATATTTTTGTTTTGGTACTAAGAAAAAGGTACAAATATTAAGACTCAACTTTAATATTATAATTGATGGTATTCCAATTCCTATTACGGACAGTGTAAACAATCTGGGAGTGACTCTTGACAGTAACTTACGATTCAATCAGCATGTGAAAAGATTACTCCAAAAATCTTATTCTTCGCTTAGATTAATTTATAGTAGTCGTCCTGAATAAAAAACTTAAAATTATGTTGAGTCACTTGTTCTCTCCTATTTTAATTACTGTGATTATGTCTATGGTTCATGCCTTAGTGTACAAGGAAAAAAATAGAATTCAAAAAGTTCAAAATTCATATTGTCGACTTGTACATGGATTAAGAAAATTTAATCATATTTCTCACAAAATTGTAGAAATCAAATGGCTCAACATGGAGAATCGTCGACGTCACCATCTTGGCAATCTTGTGCATAAATTTTTAACCATTCCTTCTTATTATTCATTAAAAACTAAATTTGTTAAACGTTCTAATGTTTATTCGAGGAATATCCGATTTAAAAATACCTTTACAATGCCACATCATCGTAGTGCCCTATTTAAAAGATGTTTTACTTATAATTCTATCACTTTATACAATTCTCTTCCTGATGATTTTAAAATTTTTAATATTAACAAATTCAAGTATAAATTTAAATCATATCTATTGAGTGAATTTTATAGTTTATAGTTGAGGATTTTTATTTTAAACTTTTGATTATTGTTAGGTAATTGTATTTTATTTTAATTGTATTATTGATTCTTTTCTGAGCGATTGTCTGTTGTTTTTTATCTATTTTGAAATTACATGCTATCGCATACATATGGTTGAGTGTGAATAGCTTTTGCTAGACTTCGCCATGAGTTTGCGAATTTTTCTCTTTATTTTTTTCTATTTCTTTATTTTTATATTTGCATTATCTGCTTCTAATAAAGACGATTTATTATTATTATTATTATTACTATTATTATAGGGAAAGTAGACCACTTAACGTTTGCATCTAATTGAACCCGAAAACATATTTTTTGAGAAACAGAAATTATTACAACTTCAAAATTATATTTGGGTCCTCGCGCTATCTTATTTATTTATTTACCGATAACTGTTTTGGACTGAAACGCCGTTAATATTTGCATAAATAAACATATGTATATCCGAAAGGTGTTGTTGTATGATAACGATAATTCGCGGCGTAGTTCAACACCTCTCAGTACGTTTCCCAATCTAATCACCTTGAGCCCAGCTAGGAAATGCCTAAAATTTGTTGAGCAAACAATAACAACGCAGCAGTCGCCGCCGCAAGTAACTTTCACCAGTTGACCAACCGCAAGAGCATTGTAATAATTTTGATTTATAATTATCCGCTTCTTAGACAAATTCCTCGACAGGTCATATTGCCACACGACCGTAGTGTGTTTATTTATATACTCATTTTTCAGTTAATTGCCGGTTATGTCACCGCAGTTTTAGAAAATAAGGCGGTATGCCTTAAAAAACATCGCCATTGTGCGACGTTTTTGTCGATTTACAATTTCTACCAGTTACGTGGATAAGTGTTTTATTTTGCCCGCAATTTTACCGTAAAAAGACTGCTAACAAGGAAATTATCCTTTTTGTTGGCAGGAATGTCTTGCCTGCGAGCAGGCGAGATACATACGGGGCGTTTTTTTTTGCGCGGAACGGTAACAGTTCGCTTCACACGTCTACTCGACTTAAACTTCTAAACTAACATGTAATAGTTTACTCTCACTGAGCCATCAAGATGCATAGAGCTACTAGCGTCTTTCAAACACAGCAATCCGTAATGTGTATGTGTGTTTGTTATTGAATTGTGATAATGGATTTAAATACCTATACTTACCTAACGTAAATATTGTATTTCCGGTAGTACTGGTTTTGGTAGCGATTCCAAAAATACAGATTTTGTTAACTTATACAGGTTACTGCAAGTGTGCACAACCGTCTCCATTCTACGCCCACAATCATGAGACTTTTTGCTTAAAATTGTTTCTTCTGTCACTGGTCAAGTTTCTGGAACTTAATCGAGATACTCACAATCAGTATAATTGCCTGATTGGTCACACGAGTTTCAACCGGTTCTCAACCAAAACACTGGCCTCCAGTCATCTAATATTTTATAAATTTTCTATTTTTAAAGTTAACTGTCAATCAGTGGCGGCTCGTGGTATCTTTGGTAGAGGAGGCTTGAAATGAATGAAACCTTAAACTTGTCTTTCTTTTCTTTGAGGGCGGGTCATCGTTAAAGATTTCGTCAATGTTTTCTAAGAAAATTGCATACAAAATGTTGAAATGTACCTCATTATTACGGAATTCTTTTAATTTTAATAAAAGTAAATTAATTATCTTTTTAGAAAATGTTACGTCAATTAATTTATTCTGTAAAATTTGGAATACAAGTTTGTTCAAAAATCATAGTAACAATTGTGTTAATCCAACGAATCCTAAAGTTTGTTGATCAATCGTCACTATCCGATTTGAAATAAAAAATCTCAGTAAGTTTCTTTCAATATGTTTTGACCGTAAAAACAGCTATAGAAGAAACATTCCAACGAGTGGGAGCATTACTTGGAATTCTGCAATTTTGAATCGTGTTTATAAAAAATTTATTAACTCTTTAAAGTTCCCTCGATTAGCAGAATCTACTTTTTCATCATGTCTGCGAAAAGAAATTTCTTGAGACGATAAAAATATGACTACATCGATTAGTCTATTTAAAATATCTCTATTTTCTCATTACAATGTTCTATTTCCGTTTTGTGAACAGAATCTAAAGCGTTTACAATATTCTGTTTACCGAACATTTCAGATTTAATACGCGATGAAATACTTATATTCTTGCGATTTTCGTGTCTTTCGAGGCCTCTCGTTAAATTTTTTAAATTGTTAAAACCGACCCTGCCCCAAACCGATAAATTATCATTTGTAAAAAATAAACATTGCCAGCAGTATAATTTATTTCTAATAGTTGATGCAGTTGTTTTTTTCTATAATAATTATTATCGTTAAATCCCCTATTTTGTTTTTCACTCACTTCAACTAAAGACGGCAAAGTTAGTTGCCAGCGACTATAATTCGCATTCGGAGGGCGCGAAAAATAGTGAACATTTAAAAATCGTATATTTACGTACCTACCTAACTAGTTGCATATGAAAATAGATTTGATGTAAAATAAAAAAACTAAAAGAAAACTTTTGCAATACTATCAAAAACTGCAGAGGAGGCTTAGCCTCCCCAGCCTTCTCTAACCAGCCGCCACTGCTGTCAATTTCTTAACTTTCTTTAGCTCTTGTACATGTAGGTATTTATAGAACTGCAAGTATAGTTACTATTATTTATGTATTTCATTTAAAAATGTATTTAATTGTATTACCTTTCCTTTATAACCACCTTTAAAAACTATACCAACAGATTTTTGTCATAAAAAGCTTAAGCGTAGTATACAGGGTGTTTCTCGAAAACAGAAGCAATTAGAGCATCAGTTGCTTAATAAAAGTAGCTCATTTTCGTGCTCTTTATCACTATTTTCAAGAAACGTACTTATTTCAGAAACATCCTGCATATGTAAACCAGCAAATTCAGACGAGCGGAAATCGTAAGACGCGCATAGCAGACCGGGCACCCTCTTCGGTACGCAGTGACCCTCTACAATTCGCCAGAGGCGTATTTAAAAATTTTACACTTTGGAAATCGTATTCGATGAAATTCAGAATGACGGTGAAATGAGACGGAGTGAAATTTATGATTTACATATACTGTGTGACTTAAGTCTATCAAAATTATTTAAAATTCAAGATGACGGATCCAAGATGGCCGGCCAAATTTTCAAAAAATAACACATTCGCGCCAAATTTGGTATACGGGGGTTTTCAGGGTCACTGATCACGAATCCGAGATCAGATACAAAATTCGTTTTTAAAAATTTAATCAATTACCTACCTATGTACTTTATCACCTGAGATTAGGCAGAAAACCCGTTAATAGATCTTTTACAGAAAGAACAAGATATAGCCGAAAAAAAGAAGGTTAAAACATGATTATAAAGTAAACAAATATATTACAAAGTGAATTTTGCAATTCCGGCCTGGAATTCGTAATCAGCGACCCTGAAAATCCACGTATACCAAATTTGGCGCGAATCTGTTATTATTTGGAAATTCGTGATATCTGAATTGACCGTTTTTTTTTGTGGTTTGAAAAAGAACCATCAATTCTGACCGCAGATTTACGTTCGGCAGAGTTTTAACCATATAAATGAACATTTGAAAAAATAATTTATTATTTGTATTTTTCCTAGCACTTTTTGTGAATTATTGCTATTTTTGACCTGTTTTTTGAGGTTAGGAAATTCCTGTGATCTGATAGCTTCAATTCTGACACAGGATTTCTGATCAGGAGGCAAAAATATATTAAGTCCATATTACTAAATACTTTCTTCGCATGTGAAAGGCAACATCACCACCACCTAACCTCAAATTTTTTACTGATTTATGTTACGCAATAACGCAATGTTACAATACTTATATCTAGAGGGTGTTTCATAATGATGTGCAAATATTTTAAGGTGTTTAGGAAGTAATTTTAGGGGGGTACTTCCAATATATTTTTTTGATTTGAGCCCCTCCTGAGAAAATATTCAAATCTCAGTGGCCGAAAAAATTAGCTTTTATTTTTTTTTCACGAAATCGTTTAGTTAGAAATTTGAGTTTTGGTACACGTTAACAACTAGTTGTAAATGTATTTTTTGGTAGTCTTTTTTTCTGGGTTATGTTTTTGAATGAAAGAAATTAGCACTCCTTGCTTTTATTTCTCTCACAACTTTTTTCTACGTTAGCCAATTCCAATAAGAAAAATACTACATTTCATTTAGAAACTTTTTTACTCTTCCCATTTTTTCGTAAATTTAATGGTTTAAGAGCAAAAAAATAAACTATTTTCCCTTGCCGATTAGGTACACATAATTAGTATAACAGTTACCAAAAACGATAGTCATTTTTGACATAAAAATTCTTTTTTATCAATAGGAAAAGCTAAGCAAATACGAGCTAAATATTTAATAAAAAAATAAGTAATTTTTTCGGTCATTTTGAGATTTGAATATTTTCTCAGGAGGGGGCTCAAATCGAAAAAATGTTTTGGCAGTACCTCCCTGTAACAAAAGCCAGATCCTTGTAATTTATGGGGCGGTTTTCAGAACGACTGGGGCTCAATAGTTCTATTAGGCCTTCTAAGACAGTCATTTGTTGCGTCCGGGGGGCGCCAGCGTAGTCTGGGACAGAACAGAGAAACCCATATTTGTAACAATGCACGAAAACACGAGAAATGCGTAAAGGTTCCAAATTAGAATTAAATCAAATTGTTAAATTGATAATAAGAAAGTAATAGATCAAATAGCAGGTTTTTAGGCGGATTTTCCAAGCAATAAGAATAGATTAAATGAGATTGACTAATCCGTCCCGTATTGCTACACGGAGTTACTAGAGGAAGGCTAGGGTTACTTGCGAGTTCAGTTAGTCACAGAATTATTTATATAAATGTAAGTCCAGTCAATTAGGTAATTATTAACATAGTATAGTTATACCGAAGCGTCCCGATATTCAGGAGCCCAGCAGTAAGATAAGAACAGAAACTTCTGGACCCAAGAAATGGGCGTGTCGAAGCGAGGTGTTCGATTCAGGAGATCTCCGAAAAACAGGCAGTTTTTCCTTGGGTTTCACATCGAGCAGTCTACTTAGTTTTAGACTCTCGGGTTAATTTAATAATGGATAGTCATTCCAATTTTTTCTATGGTTCGCGCATTCCTTGAATCTCGGTACGCTGTCGCATGTCAATAAATTAACAATCTTTTTCGAGCCCGTTGTGTCGTAATTTTGTTTGTTTTGTTTTTATTGTCAATAAAACCGTTCCTGGAAGGTTTTGGTGTTTTTTGTTCTTCCAACTTAAGTGTCACCCTACTGGATTACCTTGTGCATGAGCGACATACGGTAAGTGTCTGGTATTCATTCTCTGAACGTACAACATCTCTAAGTTCCCACGTATCGATTAAAGTGTAATGATAATTATAAACTCCCCTTCTAGAAATTAATAGTAAACTATTTTGTCAGTTAATACCGTTATGATACTGGTCATAGCGGTAGATAGATAATTAAAGAAATAACCCCTCAGGTTACACCTCTAAAATTATTTTCTAAACACCTCCTTAAAATATTTGCACATCATTGTGAAATACCCTGTATATACTATAAATATAATATATAAAATTATTTAAAATTTAAAATTAATCTTGTAAGAGTTACTGAAATTATTAAATCAAACCAACGACGTGTGCGATAACTTCTATCGTTTACGATTAGAGACTACAGGTATAACCACTGGTAGTGACGTCACTAAATAAAGACGCATCAGGCGTGAGGCTTTAGATTAAAGACGGTAATGGTACTTCATGTTTACAGTATGTAATTTTTTTTTAGGGCAGTACTTACCTATTACGTTTCATGGGACATGGGTCTAAACACCTTGCGGATTGTATTAACTACTTCCATATTCTAATGTAAGAATTCTTTTCCGAGTTTTATTTCCTTACAACTATCACTGCGCCTTGTTCTAACTTTTGAGGGGACTTTAAGGATCAGGTAAGGTGCTGTAAAATAACAAAACCGAAGTATAGTTTCTGAAATGTTTGCACGTTTTATTGATTTTTATTGGGTTTTTTACATTTTTTATATCTTATACTTTAAAACGGGCTCTAGAACAATAAAAATATACAGATCAAGCCCTCGATAACATATATATATTGAATCAAAATAGACATTTCTTTATTTATTTATTATCTATGTTATAATATAACTTAAAGAGCAGGGCCCCCGCTAGGGGGGGCCCAGGTAATTGTATATATACGAGGCCAACCAAAAGAATACGTCCCCATTTTTTTAATCATTTTTTTTTTGTTTTTTGGTTAGGCTTCATACCCCTCAGTCAGTCACCCTCGCTATAAGTACTTATAGGCGTGTTTTTGTGGAGGTCACTGTACAGCAGTCTCTAGACGGAGTTGAACCGAGAATTTTTTTGTTGTGATTCGTGTTCCCTTTTTGCGTCTCAGTCCAACTGGTGTTCTAACTAAGTTACTGACTCTACGAAATAAAAAAAATCCAACTACTCAGACCTACAGTTACTTATTTAATGACTGGTTACGTTACTCGCAAGTTATGGAAGTTTTCACGATAATTTTTTTTATGATTTCTAATACTTATTGCGATCGGGCGATGTAACTGAAATTTCCAATAAATAGGATCGTTGGTCGCAGCCTGAAGCCCTGAAAACCAGCGGACGCAAACATGCATTTTTCTTAGTGTAGTGTAAAAATGGCGTTAAAAATTATTTAGAACTTAAAACAACTACCGGCGTGATAGAACGATAATTACCGATCGTAAAGGCAAGTACTCGCTAAATTATAATTATTGGAAGAGAATTGGTGGTGAAAATGCTGTCTTAAATCTGTTCCTCCTTGATTATATCTAAGCTTACTGTCTTTTATACGAATATGATGTCTATGTTGACTTTTTTTACTTTTTACTTTTAATAATAATTAATATCTACGCACAAATGCTATTATATATGATATGTTTTTTGTTTTAATTTTTTTCTCGCGCTTATATCCACGTTAAAATTAATACGAGTGAATATGTAGTAATAAAATAAACTGATAGATATAAATACAAGTCTAACACTAACCTAGGTTAAAACACAAAATCTGTTTAAAATATATTATTTTGTGTTTTTTTTGTAATTGTTTTTAAAGCAATTTATAAAATTTTTTTGCTAAATTATCTCAAAATGTTAAATATTAACAACTCGGTACATTTAAATCGGTAAAATTTAAATAGTAAATGCCGCCACGTTCCGCCTTTCTGCGTTTCTAGAAAAAAAAAGGACCCACCTACCCCCCCGACGACGGATAAAATTTGTCATAGCTATTGAACTGTCTGCAACTTGCTCCTACACACAAACTACATTTACGGTTTTACATAAACATATTTAAAAAATATCCTACCCTCTACGCGCGAACCAGACATTCCGGGCGACGTTTCGGAAAAGCGCCCCGCGCCGCATCGACCTCCCTCAGACTCGGCGCTGGGACCGGCGAAATTGCGCGCCTACCTGAGGAAGGTCAAGGCCGAGCAACGAAACGGGCGCCCGATACGAAACCGTGTACTTCTGCGGCTGGATTCAGGCTGCGTATCGAAAAAAAATCGCTCCAAAATCGCTAAAAAACATCTCACGTACACAACCCAATAGAAATGTGTTTTTCTCACAGCCACACACACCAAATAATGCGTCATATTTTAAGAACTGTCAGCCTCATGTTACTAGAGAGAACCGGCCGGGGCCGTCTTGGAAGTGTATGTAATGAGTCTATTAAATTTAATGAGTCTCACGTTGTTATTAATGAGTCATTTGTACATTAATCAAATGGGAATTGATCAAAAATAGTCTATGATAACACCAAATCAGATTTTAAGGGGGCCAAACTTACATAAAAAAAGTATATTTAATGAGTCACATCACTCCATAAGTCAAAGTTACTTTTTGCACAGCACATATAAAAATAAGCAGCTAAAATAACGAGGCGCGTCATGAGTCTGATGGTTTTTGAAGAGTTCTTAACGAGTCATATTTTTTTAACGAGTCACTCATGATTATCCTTAACGAGTCACATGTTCTCTGCAACGAAGTGATGTTACAGCAATTTTAATGTAATAAATTTAGTAGTTCTATGAACATTTTAATGAGTCACGACAAACCGGCAGAGGAATTTCAGAAGTTGAACAAATATTTGTATATTTAAGCATTTTCGGAAAATTAACCACTTTACTCTTTGTTTGACTTCGAAAAACGCGAATTGTGTCAATGGAGTTGAACTAGGATAACCATGACCATGACAAATCGTAGTGTACCGACGAATTTCGTAACGGTTGTACCGGCTCTTAAATTTTTGTAATGAAGAAAGCTATTGTTATTTTTAGACTCATTGTTTGAAAATACGCAAGGCAGCGGTGTGCAAAAAATTACAATGGCGAGTTGAATATTCATGTTCTTTGTATTCAATATTGTAAATAACATATTAAAATGTGCCTATCGAAAAATTGAAAAAATTGCGTTTATGCGTTAAAGGGGAAATCAGTTTAGATCAGTTATATTCATAATTCTGGTGTAAATCTTCTGGATTAAAAAATTATTTCTCAATTCGTTCAAATTAAATTTGGTTTAGAAGCAATTGTCTTAAAACCTGATCTGGTACAACTACGTTTTTAGTCACCAAACGCAAATGATGTTTGGACCTGTCGATTTTACTCATTATGATGTATTTATGACTCATTAAATCGCAAAGTCAAGGTTCCGTTACAATTTACTTGTTATTTCAATTTTTACAACCTTGGACTTTCATAGGCTCAATTTTTTAATAAAGTACGGTTCTACCTATGCAGTATCAGTTCAAAACTGTTTACAATTTATAAGAGTTTTACTCTTGGACAATAAAAAATAGACAGACTCACGCCGACTCCTAAAAGACGACACCTCAAATCCAAGACAACCCCTTGGGAGCCCTTTACAATCTCGGAATGATTTGTTTACAGTGACGCGCGCAGCTTGCGTTACGTAAGGGGTTCTCGCGCGAACCTCAGTCAGCAGTCTGTACGAGGAGTGTCCCGGTGGTGGCGGCGCACGACAGCCGCCGCCTCTACCGCTAGAGGGCGCGCTGTCGCCCGCGCACCCGCACAGACTTGCGCACATCACGAGCAACACTGCATCCACGATGGGTTGCACGTGCAGTAGCAGCTGGTCTGGATGATGGGCGCGTAGACAATACCGTTGGCGTACATGAGGGGCGGGGGCTGCTGGGTCATCATGCGCTGCTGGTCCTGGTAGAGCACCTGCCAGGCGAGGCTCTTGATGAGCTGCAGCGTCTGGCGCCGCTCGTGACCCATCAGGCAGACGGTCGACTCCTCTACCACGTCGTGGAGGAGCATCAGGTACTGGTGTCGCAGCGCCTCCTCGTCAGGCTCCACGAAGTGGTTCCACAGGTAGTTCTCCAGCTTGGCCTTCTGCTGGGTGATGTCGGGGAAGTCGATGAAGAAGCGCGAGCACATGTATCTGCAACAAAGACCAACAATTAGCCATCTTCAAGTACTCCCGAAAGATGATTGCTATGGAAAATGGAAATGTTTTGTTTCACATTGGGATACAGGTCTTGAGCTACTAAAGCACAAACCTAAAAAAAATTAGACTGCCTGCTTAAGTGACATACCGGTCTGGCCAGGTAATTCTTTCGCATAGACTAAATAAATTACACGCATCTCCCCTATCAACTTCGGGTGGAAGGGGTCGTACATGACATATATCATCGAGACTGCGACTCGGACTCTCGTAATTGGTTGACTGTGGGAGTGCAGGTGCCCCGTTGCATTTTTGTGAACCGACCGAATATCTAAAGCTTTTGTTTAGTTTTATTTTTATTATTATTCCATTCAAACCTTTGGTAAGAAGTAGACAGAATATTACAAAATAAAAATGGCGTACAGTGTCGAACAGAAAAATTAATATTATGGCGTTTTTTTATTCCCTTATATCGATGGCATAAAGTTATACAAATGATATGGGGGCGGAGTCAGAATTATTAGGAGACTGGTGAAATATTTATATAATTTACAAAGTTTGTATCGGAAATAAAAATCTGACCAGACCTGTATAAAGTCGACTTAAGAAGATGCACAACTCTTAGCCAATGTAAAGTAAATCACTCCAATTGTATACCTTTTAGAACTTTTAAATAAAATGAATTTTTAAGTATTGTTTTTATAGTAGCAGGCAGTCTAGGGTTAATGAAAGGTTATGCAGTTTAAAAAATTATAAATATTGTGATCCATACCATTGATTTGGTACTTATAGAGAAGTTTTGTCTAAACCTTTATATTAAGCATCAGATTTTGCTGCTGTTAAACCTTAATTAGTTTAGTAGTAAAAATGCAATTTAGTTGTAGTATTATGTACATTTGCTAGTATGTTCATTTTTTTGATATTAATAATCTATATTTGTTAATTCAGTGAAAATTATAATGTATAATGGCAAATCCAGCACAGAGGTCATTCAACTTTCAAGCATTTTTACATACAGTATGAGAGTAATTGCCAACCAAAGTTGATACAAAAAGAAAATTATAACACTAGAAAGAAGACGGGTGCCAAAAGTTGACCTCAATTAACACAAGATAGATCAGATGTGGAAACAACTCTCACTATTACCAAACAACAAGCTACACCAAACGCAATACGCAGACTCACTATTCTGAAACAAACTATACCAAACGGAACAATAGCCTCACTATTACGAAACGAGCTATACCAAACGGAATAACAGCCGAGATGAGCGGCTCATTAGCCAGCGCCAATTGTTAATTATTTTACGAACAATATAGCGTTCAACGAAGAAGCCACATTCCGTTACGCCGCGAGATTTGCGAGGAAGCAATAATAATAATCGACTGTTTGCTCGCCGCAATATGCTACTTAGGCTTTTATATTGCATTCTCTGGACAAATACGAGAGATAATTCTGCCAACGGTCATGCCCGTGGAAACACAACGTGGATTAAATTGAGCAAATAGAGCGGTAGTAAGATAATTAAATTATTGTAACCGACGGAATTGAAAAGTTTCTTTCGGACAATTTAATTTTAATTAACGGTATGAAGACATAGCGCTTATTTAATTGTGCCAATTTAATTCTTCTCATCCTATACAGGGTGATTTATACCGGAAGGTAAAATAAGAATCCGGTTCCAATTTTAAACAAAAAAGACGAAATACCATAGTTTTATAGATATACATTATACTATGTGATCGCTCGCACTGCCTTAACCTATAAAATGTAGGCTAAAGAACACAATCGGTAGAAAGGAAAATTTGTGTCCAAAAGAAAATATAAGTGCTTGAGAATTAGAACAGAAAATAGCAAAAGCTTGGAAAAAAGCTGTTGAAGAGAAGATTGTGGAGCCAGAACCTCCGCACACCGTTGGAGGGCATCAATTAATCGACAAAGAATACATGACACAAAGCATACAACTGCTCTGCTTTTTACAAACTGTGATTACGAAGTGATTCGCGTGGAAAAGTTTAAATTTAATTTAGTTACTTGCATAGTATAATACTACTATGATGCACTTCAGTAAATACAAATGTTTCTTATAAGATAAGGGTTCAAAGCGATTATATTTATGTATGTGTAGTATAATACAGTGATACGATGTTATTGCAGCCAAAAATATACTAAAATTATTGAAATGTTAATTTTAAAATGAAAAATGATATTAAAAATGTCATAATTTGTCAAAATGCATAAGATTGTTATATGCGCCGTGATGCAAAGTATAAATATTTCATTGTTTATATGCTACTGTATTTTTTACTTCTTGTACTGAAAGTTTGTCGTACTTTATAAATAAAAAAAGATTTCAAAAAACATACTACTTCATTTGAAAATTTCTCATTTTATTTTATTATTCCAAATTGAATTACACAAATAAACACAAGTTGAATGTAATCCATTTCTAATGACTAATTTGTATATCGAAACGTGTATTTAAATTTCCCGCCACCTATCCTCATTCATACTCTATTGCGCTGTTGCCGTTACTCCTTCGCGTTTATTATGAGACGACAACAAGTCAGAACTTTTCATGTTCGATAATTTATTTCTCTGTGATATGTGCGGTAACCTATAGTAGGATCGTATTCGATGCAAATTAGAGCAAAAAGTTATCGGTCTTTTATCAAAGGAAAATCGTGTCATCATTTTTAGGAGGCGTAAGATAAATCATTTCAAATTTAAAATGAAATTCAATGTAAAATCTGAAATACCGCTGCATACGCACTGTGTTCTGGTAGTAGCTGTAGTCGCCCAGGTGCATCGAGTGTACGAACTGGTCGGTTATACGTCAAATACTAACCTGGCGAGCTTTGCCGTCAATTAGAGAGCGCTTCCAAAAAACAAGTAAACAACAGTGGCGCGTACAGAGGTAAAATGTAGTACATATGTGGAATTTAGGAAACAAATTGGATTTAGAATAAATTACATTTAAAATAAATATTTTATGAGAATAAAGGAATTTTTGTAGGAACAAGGGTGCCAGACCTGAACTGATCCCCTCGTCCCTTCATAATGTATAAAGAAATTATTCAATTTGTAAAACCCTTAAAAGCGTACTTCATTGGTTCCGTTGACAGATAATGATTTATTACTTTGCATCGAATATGATCCTACTATAATTCACATAATTTGATTTCGCAAATAATATATCTCAATAATACGAAATTGATTGCATTTTTCCATAGCACCCCATCCTCCTTAAACATTTATTCAAAAGTACTCAGCATTACTCAAATATTACTGGAGCTTGTAGACCAGATTATTCTCGTGGTTTCCCTCTCGATTACTTTTCGTAAAATTTGAAATTTATCCATGAAAACTATTAACCTTGATATTCGAAAACGAAGCCCAATAAAAAATATATTTCCTAGTTTTTGCTTAGAGATCCTTAATTTTTCCCTGTATTTTTATTCAAACCAACGAATTTAAAAAATGTCGTTCCACACTTCCTCCAACCACAAATTGTGGAATACAAAATTGAATCCTGCACACTCGCGCCCAGCGAAACGTGAGTGACATTTAACAATTTCGCCCACAATTTTTTTCTGCGGTCAAGGCTGTCGGCTTTGACTGTTAATTAAATAACACATGCGGGCTTTCCTCAAAAGCGGAAAAGCTGGCAAACCAATTTTCCGATCGATCTGAATTATTATACAAGCTGAAACATTTTCTTTATCTCCACGTTAATAACGTCGCGCTACGAGTCAAGTACGTTTCTAGGGCGCCGTTCTGTATCTATTATTATACGGTACGGTACGACGGCGACGCTTATCAACAGGAAATATCCGAGAGATTGCTGCTAATAACTCCTGCCAAATACCAGGGGCGTTGTTTGGCCGATATGCACGTGATTAAAATGCACGAAATTAGGAACAAACAACTTACAGTCGAGCAAAATGAGAGGCATAGTCGTAGGGATGTGGTATACAGTATACAGGCTATGACCAACCAAGTGTCTACACTAAGTAACATGTTCAATACTAAGGAATCTCATATTAATAAAGCGAAACTAGCGACAGAAAAAGAATTGACGAAATTTCAGGGGTTTTATTTTTAAACAATTTAAATTAAACAAATTTAAAAAATTCCATCATTAAAGAAAAATCAAACTGATCATGCTGTTGCCAATGGGAAAAGAGCATTTTATGGTCAAATTGTTCTACTAAAAACTTATGGAAGAAGTTGAAAATGTTAAATACTAAAAAAAGGTTCCATCCTATCCCATCTCAACGTTATTAATAATTATTTAAAATTTTGTTGACAATATTAATATGCATCACACTGACAATGATGTAGTAAATTAGGTACTATTTAAATAAAATAAAACCCCACCCAAGTTTTTTCTTTATTCTGAAACTGATATACTGTTCCACAAAAAGAGTACATAGATTTTGTGCATTTTTTTATGCTGAATCCCAATCTGCAGCCTAATAAGCGATTTACCGGGTCATTTTTTAGTAAAACGTTACAATGTCCCCCAAAATAGGATGAAATAGTGAAGATAAGATAAAGTTTTATACTGAAGAGTAACAATTTGTAAATGCTTTGAGAAAATATTTTAAAATAATATTTTGAGTATTGGAAAAAATTATATGCCAATTAAATCCACACTATATTTACCTTAGAATGGATACAAAAATACCTCAGATTTGTGTTGAGATCTATCGGTCTGACCAAAACTGACATGTATTTGTTCCATATTTAACAATTTTGGAACCCTCTAAAACGACACGCCTATGGAAATACATGCTCTGAACATTTACCCTTTGCAAGGACCTACATATTGAAAATGAGTCACTGTCCACTATTCTAGCACTGGAGAAATAAGTCAAACTACTAAATTTCAACACGTGATTTCTCAGATGAAAAATGATATCGGGACAAGGGCGTCGCCAAAGGGGAGAAATTCGGAAAAAGTACAAAAAATTTCTTAAGCTAAGAAAATATTAGATCGGAAATTTTTTATAAAATATTTTATTTACTTCAACTTTAATTTTGAAAACTAATATACAGAGTACTTTGGTTGTTAAAAAAAAAACAATTGTTATAAATTAGTATAAATATTTATTGACAAAAGAATTTAAAAATATAAAATTTTATGTTAAAAAGTAATATTTACATTTCTATATTTTAAAAATTTAGCTCCGGAATTTTAAATTAAAAAAAAAAAGAAGAATAAAAACCTGGCTGCAAAATACTATGGTACAAAATCATCTCAATGGCCTAGCAATGATAAGTATACACAGAAAGCTTTTTGACAACTATGCAGATTTTATTAATAAAGTGGTCGACAAATTTTCAAAAAATCCGATTGTTTTACTTAATTTTCGTTGGATTTCTTTATTTTTTTTATTTTTGTTTTAAAAGGTTTTATTAAAAATGTTTCTAAAAAAAATTAATTCGCTGTACCTATTTCTACCTATAATTTATATTTCTCCCATTTTCTCTCTCTTATCTTGCCCCTCCCCCCCCTCTAGCCCATTGGCTGGCGACGCCCTTTCTCTAAGACACCATTAATGGTTTCAGCAAAAAAAATTACTTTTCCATGCAACATAACCTCAAATATGACAAAAAATCGCGATTTTGACACTTTTAGGTTAGGATATCTCGAAAACCACAGACAACTGAGAAATTTGGACCTCTAATTCGAATTCAACGCATGACAATCCTTTGGCAAAAGTATATTCGTGTTGTTGGGTTAAAATCTAGTCGGCCTGTGTTATTACAGCTACATCTTTGATATCACAAGAACTTGAAGAAAAAATACAAAGGACAACCACTTCTACTGCTCTCGTCTGGAATATCTCCACAGTCGCATTCCTCAAGGCGAAACGCGTTACCTGTACATTTTCCATTCCTACTTAAAATTTAATACCCTTGTCTGGCCGACAAATTACAGAGAAGAAGTAACGAATACTATCATTACCCCTGGCGATAGAAAAACTACATGATTTATGCATCGTTTCGTGATATTTCCACGTTTGGAACAGTTCGGAAGGTGGGACCCGACAGGAATAGCGGTACTTGGAAAACTAAACAAGATAAATTATTCATGTAATAACAGCACACTGTAATGTGTGTATAAATAGTTTTGGTTCATCGAGCTAGATGTCAATTTATTACGCATATGGTGTCTAATCTGATTAATATCTAGATATGGATGATGTTGGGTATTATTAGGTATGATGTGATGTCACAGACCTTTAAATGTGGAACCATAGTTGCTTAGTAGGACATTAATATCCGGTGTGAAACATTTTAAATTAAAACAATTTTGAAATTAGTTTTGTAGTTCATATACAATTTACTTCATGTACCTTATCTTTTTGTGTGGTATTAAATTTACTTTGGTCGTCCAACTAAAAATCCACCTTTACGTTATAGAGTTAGCATATAGGGCCGTTTCCCATTTTATGTACCATTTTTTTAAAATATTTATTTGAAAGAGATTTCGCAATTTTTTCTTATTTTTGACCATGTTCTAAATAGAAGAACGTTTCCCCACTTACATCCAGTTTCACAATCTGCGGTTAACTAACAGTTAATTCCTTACCAAAGGTGGAGTTAGTAGGTCACAGCAAGTAGGGTAGTAAGAAGAGTAAGAAGAAATCAACGAAAGACAAGCCTGTTACAACATTGCTCGATATCCAAGATGTATTGATGTCGTAGACTGTACCTACGTAAAAATATCTCTGGGGACTGAAAACGCTTAAATTTTGAGAAACAGAAAACAATTATTTTCCTTCTGCAAACAGTTGAAATTCGTAACATAGTCACAAGATGGCCAGGTTCAAGTCACGATGCCCACATTTTTAGAAACTCCGTATTAGGTATGTGCTTTTTTGGAAATGGGCCAATATGGTGACTGTCTGTTGATCGGCGATAGTGATTATTTACTTGCTTTCTCACAGAAATAAGCGGCTGTGACAAAATATGTCACTACAGGTCATTTCTTCCTCTTCTTCTAAATTTTGTCACTTGTCCATTGCAATAAATTCGTAACGACACTCTAAAAATAAGCTTAACCCCAGGTTGACTTACTTGAAGAAGTAATGGCTGTTGTGAAACAGTTCAATTGTTTAACCACGAGTTAACTCTTGGGTCAAGGTTACCTTAGCAAAAAGATAACCAACAATTGTGATACTGGCCGATGTTATTTTGAGAAACATCAAAATTAAGCATACGTTATTTAATGACTATATTTTATACGAAGTCTGTTCAGAAAACAACCGAACTCTTTGAATTCCTCGGAAACCTTTCAACGTTTAAAAAAGCTTATGGAGATGATGCGCTGGGTCGTCGTAGGCAATGTTACGAATGGTTTTCACGATTTAAAAGTGATCGTCAGTCAGTTGAAGATGATACTCGATCAGGAAGACTCCCCCACGTCCAGAAAGTCTCAATTGCATCATGCCATGAAATTTTGACTGAAAAATTGAACATGCATCCAATGGCAGCAAAATTTGTTCCTCGTTTGATGGCCGAACAAAAGAAAGAAAATCGTATGGACGTTTGTCAGCAACTCCTTGAATAATCCAATGATCATGAGGCATGCATTCAAAAAATCACCACAATGAATTGGTAAAAGATCTCCACGCCCCAAGAAAACACGTCAGTTTCGGTCCAAGTAATGCTCACTGTTTTTTTTTTTCGACTTTAATAGAATTATACATTTTGAATTCATGGCTCAAGGTGAAACAGTGAAGTGTGTGTACCATCAAGGCGTTTTAGACAAGTTACGTGAAAAAATCCGCAAAACGAAACCAGAGTTGTGGCGAGACAACTCATGGTTTGTCAATTCGTCAGTTTTGTACCAAAAATCTGATTATTGTCCTCCCTCACCTTCCTTACTCGTCAGACCTGGCTACTTACGATTTTTTCTTATTTCCGAAATTAAAATTAGAGCAGAAAGAACGCCATTTTGAGACTGTTGATGACATCGAAGCAAATTTGTCACATACTTTAAAGGTCATTTCAAATAATAGACAGACCTCCTACATAATTTAACTTAAGGAAACGACTCTACTGATGCATGAACTGCAAAGCAGCTTACGGAGTTAGCCCTGCTGACCTGATTCACACGGAAATTTCAAATATTATCTAATATCACAAACCAACAGAAATAAGTTTGCGTTTCTGACCTAGACAGAGCTGCGCGAGATTGAGAAAGACCGCATCCGGCTAGAATGAATAAGACCCGGCGATTTAGTGTAACGGCGCTTTGTTGAGCTTTGTGGGCGGAGCTATCTCAGAAGCAAACTTATTTGTGTCGGTCTGCACCAAACTGTTGTTCGTGCGATTTATAGTAAAATACAATGAAATATTTTGGTTTTTATTTCTCTTCTGTATCTTAAAAAGGGTCCAGTACTCACCGTTGGAGTCCCTTAATGAAATCTGGGCGGGCCGGTTTGTAGTTCTTGACTAGCAAGTTGCAATACTTGAGCAGTCCCCCGCCGCGTATCTCCTCGGGATGCCTGGTTGAGATCAGCTTCTTCTGCAGGTGGTAGAGCGCCTCCTGGAAATCGCCGTACACCGACTCGCCCACCACCGTGGGGTAGAAGTTCTCACTGATGGGCAACTCACTGCATTTATAGAACAACAACAGCGAGTCCAGGATGATCTGGAACGAGTCGACGGAAAACTCGAACTGTCTGCGCATGCAGTCCACAAACTTGAGTTCCACACCGCGACCGCGCGAGTTTCCCAGGGAGATGAGCGACCAGCGGTCGCCGCCGGTGTTGCTGTTGACCTTCACCATCTTGCTGACGTAGGCCTCCTTCAGGCTGCAGGTGGAGATGCGCTTGCGGCTCACGCCGTCGGGCAGCATCTCGTAGAGGGAGCTGAGCACGGCGGATTTGACGCGGTCGAAGTTGCGCATGGTGGAGAGCTCCACGCCGAAGATGAGATCCAGGTCGTTGTATGGCTGCGTCTCGGTGGCGAGGACGTGGGATGCGGCGCCGCCGTTCAGGCGGATGTCTCGGACCCGCATCCCGGCGCCTCCGGACGAGGTGTCCGCCTCCAGTTTCTCTCTGACCACGTTCACCAGGTCGCGGAGGCGGATCTCCAAGGTGGGGAAGTTGCCACGGCCGTGTATGTACACCACCTCGTCCATAACGTCGTTGAGGCGACACACCTGCTCGAAACTGAGCACCGCCAGTCGTTGCTGAGATTCCAGGTTCTTCACGTCCTGTTGTGTGGTGGTGGTGGTGCTGATCACGTAGTCGTTTATCGTGAGGTTCTTCATCGCCCCTAGATCATCGTCGTCGGAGTCATCCTCGATGCCGCACTGTAACAAGAGGAAATGTACATTAAAAAAAACAGTCGGCTCTAAACATTTGCAACAAGTGAAAGTCCGTACAATATTAGTTGAGATAAAATTCCAAGAAAATTATCGGAACCACAATTCCAAGAAAGTAACGCAGGGTTCTTCTTGTTTTACTTCAACAAATATCTTACCGACTATAAATACACATTGTTGAAAATGAATAATGTATAGAATGCAGATCGTTTACTGATAAACACAAAGTCGTATTGATTACACAGCTCCACAAAAAAGAATCGAGAAAATTACAGACTGAATCCAAATTTAGGGTCCATTTAACCCCATCACGTCAGAATTTTTCATAACCTCAAAAAATAAGCCTAAAACGCAATAAACCCTCTATCCATTGACCCATTCATTCCCAATAACCCCATAACCCCTTAAACCCCCTTAACCCAATAACCTCAAAATGTGATATTCCCAAAATCCCAGTACCCCGTAAGAAAGAGACTTATGCGAGTTCAATCCCTGAAACACAATATGTTCGAGCCATGCATGCTTCTTGAGCTTTATTTCACATTCTTCAATAACCCTATAAATTCGAAACCCCATAACCGGTGAGCATGAGACTTTCGTTGGGAGAACCCTGAGCGATCTTCTATAAGAGATTCGTTGGTGTATAGGTTTAAGGCTCAAGAAGCATGCATGGCTCGAAGATATTGTGTTTCCCGGATTCAACGCGCATAAGTTTCTTTCTTACCGGGTTCTGGGATTTTGGGGTTATGGCATTTTGAAGTTATGGGGTTCAAGGGATTAAGAGGTTATGGAATTATATGGTTATGGATATAGGATTTATTGCGTTTTCGGGCCTATTTTTTGAAGTTATGAAAAATCCTGACGTGATAGGGTCAAATGGACCCCGAAAATATATGATAGACATAGTCAGACTCCAGGGGCAATTTTCTCGATTTTTTTTTATGGAGCTGCGTTATTCTCGTTTCTCATATGCGTATGTATAAGCCTATCTCTCTTGCGCATCTGCTTCTTAAGGCGGGACACATTTGACATATTAGCATTAGGCCTGTGCGATTCGCGAAATAACGAATCGATTTTCGATTAGTCAAAAAAAGTCGATTCGAATAGATTCATCGACTTGTATATTTTATTTGAATCTAATCGAATCGAGTCGAATCAACTAATCATGTGCACTAAATCGATATATTAACGATTCGGATTGATTTGTACTTTTGAATTGATCGATCAAAAAAATCAGATCGAAATATCGAAACTATGTACTAAATTGAATTGGAACATAATTGTCGAGTTAAATTTATTTGACTAGACAGTAGGCGTGGAAAAAAATTGTATATCGGTTCGAATCGATTTGTATTTTTTAATCGAATAGAATAGAAGGAAATGATGAAGCTTTTAATTGTAATGAAACAATAAAATATCAATATGTTTATTACCAAACATATAGGCAAATACATAGATAACTCAGGTATTTGGTAGGTACTGGTACTACTACCCGTAGCAATTAGAAACTACAGTAATTTAAACTTTTTATAATAAATTTAACTTACTGAATAGTCTAATAATGTTGTTTCTGTTTTATTCCTTTATTTTCAATAAAAATTGTTGATTTTGTTTTACTGTTAAAGAAATGTTTGTTTTGTGGGTACACATGCCGCAAGTGACCCATTTTCAAGCATTGCGTCAAGAGCGCCAGCAGGACGCCGCCGGACGCACCAGCGTTCCAGGAAGGGTCTACGCGGACTGGCGCCGGCGACCAGATGCGTACCCATATACCTACGACCGACTCCATACACAGGGTGTCAACACCTCTTTTTCTATACAACTTAGTTTTTAATAAATTACTTTATTATTACCGTTGAGAGAGAGAGTCTTATTTTTGCTGTACAGCGAAAGCAACCCTCAGTTTGAGCAAATTTAGGCTACACATATACATATTCAGATTCGATTCGAATTGATATTCCAATTCGATTTGACATTTCGGTTCGATTCGACAACTCGGTTCGATGGGATGTCTCGATCCGATTCGATATTTCGATTGGAGATTCCGATTTTTTCTGCGAGATGAAAAACTGTAACAATGACAACCTTTCCTCCTCCAGATTACGCTACATACAAATTTTTAAAGAGAAAAATGAAACGGTATGTATTTTTGCTAAAGCTGTACAAGTACAGTGACACGTAAATTTAACGCTATAAACTCGTTTTTGTCAGCAAAGCAAACAAGAATTCCAATTGTGGCCAATTACAGAGCCACCTTTATAGATTTTATCGGCCAGTAAAGATGTGCCGATAAAGTTGCTCAATGTCCTCCGCATAAAGATAAATAATTAACATATAATGTCAGCGTTGTGTTTCTAAATAGATAATAATCTGCCAATACTGGAAAAACCGATATCTCCTAGCGTATGGCATGAATAAAAACTAATGATAGTAATTATGTAATTTGTATTTTATGGCTGTTGGCGGACCTGATAGTTGAATAAGCTGAATGAGTAATACTCCACATGGACGGCATGCGGGAAAATCGTAACTTTTAAGGCGCATAGAAATGTAAACGCTTTCATTGAAGCAATTTTTCTATTTACGGCGTTTTCCGCACACAAAGACATTCCTCCGCTGCGAGCGGCACATTCCTTTAAATAAACTCATACAGAGGAACCTCAAGTAATATCGAGGATGAAACTTTTGGTAAATAATTTACGGAATTGAATAGATTGTTTTCGTGAGGGCAATGGCCTAATTTTTGGGTAATCCCGAAATTACATTCCCAAACAATTTTTTTTAATCTTGAGGTTAAAAAAACCGAACCTCTTGTTGAAAAAATACACAGTTGACCGCAAATGTTAATTTGAGGTTGTATTAAAACTATGATATTCCGCGAATTCGGTATTTAGTGTCGAGATTATGCGAAAAAAAAATTGCGTTGAATAAAATACGACTGTGGTGGTATTTGCATAGTTATTATTATTCGCTATGACGTTGTCTGACAAGAGATTATGAGATCAATAACTACTACAGCTTGAATTATCGGGCTTTATAAGGTATTAACTTATGATAATTGGTGATCAGATGGATGTCTAAAAGTTTGTATGCCTGTAATCCATAGCGTATTAGTCGGCGGCTTATTACAAGTGTAGCAACTACCTTTTTTAAGCACCTAAACGTCAATTTAGAAAACAAAAGTAATGATATTTTACGGAAAAAATGTCACAAAATTCGTAATAAATAACAAACTTAATAGGTCATTAAACGTTAAAGATACCACGGGTGTCATAGGATAATAATTACTTCGATCGATATTACTTTTTTTAAGTTAAAGCCTACACATGGATTTTAAATGCATTATTAATAATTAATAAGAAGTAAAACACAAAATTATTCAAAATATTTACTATTTTGCTATGCCGTGTTTCTAAAAAAAGCTTCCCTAAAAAAGTTTTCTGATGAAGGTAAAAACTAATAATTTGCATATGTGTAGAAAATTTCTATTATATGTATGTTCATTTGGCCAACAACATATTTTAATTATTTATGTCTTCAAACAATTTTATTAAATTGATGGTAAATTTTGGCTTATGGCATATCAAAAAACATTTACATTTTCATTAAAATATATTACTGCTAGGCAATATGCCAACAACTGAAATTTATGGCCGATCGCCTAGTGCGGCTGTGTTTGTGAGCCGTTTGGCCGCGCGCGCATTCATCAACTGGGCGAATACATTTTTACCACCACCACTTTTAGTTCGACCAGACCTGTACAGGAGTATGACTAAATAGATATCAGAATAAGTTTTTCAAATATTTCAGTTGAGATTGGAAAGATTATACCGTGCATGAAGAGACAACTCTGCTAGCGGTCTAGCAGATCACACGTTTAAATTACTTGTGACTTAATGCAGCAGTGTTTTAACAGTATTAAGTTTTTATATTTAATTCAAAAATTTTTATTTTACTCTAAAGTATAAAACGACGTTAACAAATAATTTTAAACTTATTTAATGTTATTTTCTCTTTCATTTAGGTGCGTCGTTCATCACCACTTTGGATTAAGCATATAAATTTCTTCATTTTTTTCCCTATTTTATTCAGTACAAATTAAAGAATCAATTTAAAAAAATGGGATCATTTCTCCATGATTTTTTTTAATTTTAAGTAAATTGCCACTTTTTTGCTTCTGTAAACATTTTAGGAAGTAAATTATTTAGTTCCCAGATTAACATCATTTTATTTATTGTCAATATTCTTGCAAAGATTCATCTTAAAACTATTCTAAAACACGTCGAATTCTCGTAAACGAAAAGTATAATATATAATACAACTTTCAAAAGCTATTTTCGCGATCTGTTCAATAATGTAAAGTTGTACAGAGTGTTCTATAGTGGGATCGTATTCGATGCAAAGTAGAGCAAAAAATTATCGGCCTTTAATCAAAGGAAAATCGTGTCTTCATTTTTAGTACGCGTAAGATGAACCATTTCAAATTTAAAATGAAATTGACTGTAAAATCTGAAAATCTACATACACACTGTGTTCTGGTAGTAGCTGTAGTCGCCCAGAGTGTACGAAGTGGTCAGTTATACGTCAAATACTAACCTGGCGAGCTTGGTCGTAAATTAGAGACCGCCTCCAAAAAACAAGTAAGCAACAGAGGTAAAATATAGTACATATGTGGAATTTAAAAAACATATTGGATTTATAATAAATTACATTAAAAATAAATAGTTTATGAGAATAAAGGGATTTTTGTAGGGAACAGGGGTGCCAGATATGAACTAATCCCTTCATCCCGTCATAATGCATAAAGAAATTATTCAATTTCGAAACCCCTTAAAACCGCACTGCACTGGATCCTTTGACAGGCAATGATTTATTACTTTGCATTGAATATGATACATATATCATTCGGTAGCCTTTTTATAGCCGTTACAAAGTTATGTTGAGTCGTTAAAAAAATTTTTTTGAAATATCTAGTGTTGAAAACAGATGGTGTTTACTGTTTATCCTGAAAGAGGTGTAACTTAAACGCTGTAAAAAAACAAATTCAATTTTACTTTAAACTGAGGCACAAATGTGCCGCATTTTCTTTTTTACTTAAGCATTCGAACTTGTTTATTATTGTTATTACTATTTTTGGTTAGTACAATTTTTGCTTTTTTTTCTGCTCTAATTACACACTAAATGGACTTTTTCTTGCGTAACAAAGCAATTATTATTATTATTATTTAGAAAAACATTATTTATACGCCTATATCTTGAAAAAGCGACATTTAATTGTCTTTGTGGTATGTGAGCCAAAATTTCCCCATAACTTTTGTTATTTTTTTTACGCTTTTCGCATAAAGAAAAGACAGGAATAATTTTCGTGTGATCATCCTGTACTACTAGTCGCTACTGTTACTACACCAGAATCACAACGTGTGTCCCATTAAATAAACTAGGTAATATGGCGAAAGAAACGACTTTAACTGTCACCACTGACGTGACGTCACGCGCAAAGCGTTGAGGCCTTATAATGTGGTAGGTAGTTGTCGAGCCGGTCCTGGCTTATTGCGCAGTATTGTTCCATGTCATACCGTACCATTTTGGGGTTCCCTTCTCGACACGGACAGCCATCGCGTGCGAGCTGGCACTCTCTCCGCTTTTCGGCGATCATCGCGACGTGCACACTTAAAATCCCGCTCGTCGACAACGGCGCCGACCGACTCGCTGCTGGCACCGGACGCGGACGACGACGCCTCCGTATACGCGTGTTGCTAGGTGACGGGTGTCTGGACTTCTGGATCTGCTAGAGAACCGCCGCGGTGGCGCCGGCGAGGCCGTGACGTCACGGGAATCTCGTGGGCGTCCTCAATGGGAAGCGTGGGCGAGGGTGCAGATGGGGTACGCGACGCCCACGCCGCGTGCCCCGGGCCCCCGAGTACGCGGATCGATCGCGGATGCAGTCGCTCTCGGATCGCGCTGGAAGAGATTTTCGGTGATGGATTCGGTAGGTAGCGGGGTCGGGGGGATGAAAAATGACACGCAATATCTTCCCCTTCCGTTTATGTACTACTACGACGTCGTCGGCGAAAGCTCTCTGCGGCCAACACCTCGGTTATGAATGGGGAGAGGTGTTGCAAGCCTTCAATCATGACGATTCCAACCACTTGACAAGTGCTTACAGCGTTTTCCGAAAGAGACGAAAAGTCAGTCGTTTCAGACTCTCTCGGACATATTAACGGGATTATTTCTCTTTTTTTATTACACAGTGGTACATTTAACTGTGTAAGACAATTAATTGATACCCCTTTTTGCAAAGAATAATCGGAAAGAAAAGTCAAAATTAAATAAATGAAAAAAATTATAACGATTGACTTCATTGTGATATTTAGAGTAATGTAATTTGCCTATTTCGAACTATGCACTGTTGTCGGTATTGCACATAACTTATTTTTACTATATTTGATGTATATATTCGAACAAGTGTGATTTTACATTGACCTTTTCTTGCTCAACCAGTCAGAATAGCCACGTAATCATCAGGTGAATTGTACAGTGTGTGCGTATAAAGAACTCTGCTAGCGGTCTAGCAGACCACATGTTTGGATTCATTTGTGGCACAGTTAATGCATCATAGGATTTTAGCAATCTAAGTATGTTATTACTAAAGCTCGGGGTTTTCGTCGGCCAGTCATAGGCGTGTTCGTAGGTATAAATAAAAATAAATAAATTTGCGTACTTTATCAGCGAAAGGTCGTTTTTTACCGGACGCGACCGCAATGATCATCCGACCGAGTCCCGAGCTTGAGTTATTTCAAATAAATACTGAGACAAACAAAAATAATATAACTTTGTCTAGGTTATGTAAATCTTCATTTAATGTTACGAGAAACGTCAATATTAACCGTACTGCACTCTGACTAACTTTTACATGTGGGTTGTAGGTGTCAGGTTTCTGTTCAGATCTATTTTACTTACTGTTCTGTTTATACTGTATGTGGTTTTCGATTTAATGTTCCAAAGATTCCACTTCAAAACATGTCATGAATAAAATCCTCATCGAGAGAAAAGTCTTCACATCAATGAATAAAAGAAATAAACGAGGTTCTTGGTGATGGACTACAGGTGGCAGGATTAGGGGGATGAAAAATGGCACGCAAGTTGGAAGCCTTCAATCATGCCGATTCCAGTAGCTTGACGAGTGCTTTTCGAAAAAGACAGAAAGGTGCAAGTCAATCATTTCAGTCTCGCAGACGCCGTACTCTTTGTCTCACTTATTAATAGAATCGTTTTCATTTTTTTTATGAATATTTAAAAAGGGTATTTTGAAAATTTTTTAATTTTCGAGTGTTATGTGCCAAATAAATAATACTATTTCTAATGACTGCGTTGATTGACCAATGACAGTTGCTTGTATAATTTTTCTTACTGCTCGGCCGTTTTTATGGTTCCCATAGACAAAAATCATTCCAGCTTACGATTGGTCAAAATAGAGTGAGTCGGTATGATTGGTTGCTGTTGGCACTGTCATCTTAGTAAACATAACACAAGATAAAATTGCTAATGGTAGTTTCCATATGGATTCAACGGGCAAAAAAATTGACCTCTTCAATTTTTTTTAAATTTCGGGATGTTAATCTGCTTTGAATTTCAGGAGACCGGTGGTTTTTGTTTTCCAGAAAAAAATATTGGAGCTCTGTGGCGCCACGTCAAAGTTTACGTGATAGCTTTATTCCGAAAATGAATATGCATATTTTTTCAAGTAGCCGTTATTTTGACACTTTTATCCATTTTTAGCAAAAAAGTCAGTTCATAAACGAAAATTAAAAGATACCGAGGCATTATAATTTCTCGTTAAGCATCTGATATATGTGGATATAAGATTTTATAAATATTTTTATAGAAACACCTTTCAACATAATTTTTTAATTAATCCAATTCCCATCTTAAATTCGATCTGGTAAAAATGTTATAATGTTACAAAATGAAGTGACTATACCAACATTGTTTACTCCTACACAATTTAACCTAAAATAGTGTGACAAACAGTGATAACTCGGAACAAATAAAGTTGTTATGAAGAAGCAACCACTTAGATAACAACATTAAACCTTGATATTGATAAAAAAGACACAAATACACATTTTGGAACAGTTCAACTCGTACAATGTTTTCCTTATAATTAATTTTATCTCACTTTTCATGCGCTAAGTATACTTCGAACTATTAAAATGATTTCGAGTTCGTTTTTCCGGTTGCATCAGGAATTATACCGGAAAATCACCTATTTACTAGTTACTAAACATATTAATGATGCAGACATAATAAAAATGTTATATTTGAGTGACGTGTAATATCCGTTTGTCTTTTGTGCTTTGTTCAATGAACGATACCGAAACCAGTTTTCATTAGATGAGTTTCAATTTTCGACGACACTAAATCCTGACTAGTAGGAGTCATAGAATAGATTCACTTGAAAGAGAAAAAGAGATGACAGAACCCTCTGAACGAATTCGTGTTTAATATTTAACAAATTTTATCACGAAGTTGAAAAGCGAATGACTAGCAGATTTCTTTCAATCAATTCGTGAACAAATACGATTCTGATCGAATATTTTAACTAATACCTGATAGAATTATAACCTGTAAGATTAATTTTGGACGTTACGTCACGTGATATGTAAAAATCGCTCGAACAATAAATCCCCTTATCTTATCTGTTACAAGTGCACCTCGTCGGATGACGACAAGGATCTATATTTGTTTAATCGTAGGTGTCCCCGATCGCTCGACAACGTTTTTCAACTCCAATGACGTTTTAAGACCCCCTAATCTAGCCGTTATATCCGGGATAATCCGCCTGGCGTGTTTTAATTTCCAAGGCCGACCTTGACCGGTGAGAGGTCACACGCAATTTTACGATGACGAGGCTGTCTGCGAACACCAGGAGTTTTGGTCTTTGAATTAGATTTTCCTTTGTTTCCCAAACGATAAAATCGCGCTTATATGTGTAATAGGGTTCTTTGCAACCAATAATATTAACAGGACACGAACACCAGTTCGAGCTGATGAATTAAAAAAAAAATCTTGGCATTATCGACTTAAAGGGCCCCTCACACGGTCAATATCATTGAAGCAATATCGATATTGATCAATATATCGAACGTATAAGGAGTATATAGAAGCAATAATATTGGAGAAAATAAAATCAGTTCGATTTTTATTGAAGGCCCGTCAATATATTGAGGCGGCATCAATATTATTGTCACATATTGCCATGCCATATTGTGCAATAAAACGTCAGTCATTTTCAAGACGCGGTAGAGGTTCTTTCTATTTCTCGTACTATTACGAGTGTTTGTTTGAGTTGTTTGTGGGTTTTTTTCCAGAGATGGAAACTGATAAAAATGCAGGTGGTGAAAAGAGTAAGCGAAAGAAGCAATCCCCATATTCATGACTCCAGCGTCTATTTAACCACGCTATTCTTTGCCTCCTTCTTTTGCTCTTCTTGAGGACCGATAGATCCATCCTACCCGACTACAAAATTGAAACCGACCCTTTATTGATCAATATTATTGACTCGTGTGAGGGCTACCGTTTTTTTTTTACCACCGTGTAAGAGGATGTGAATCGGCGGATGAAACTTCTCTGCATATCCTGGGCGAGTGCCCGGGATTTGCACGTAGCAGAATGGCGCTCCTTGGGAGACCCTATTTGGAACCCAAGGAGCTGAGAGAAGTGTCAGCAAGGAAGCTTTTGGACTTTGTAAAAAGGACAAATCTACTTGCTGAATAGGACTAGTAGTGGGACGCACAATAGGCCTAATTAGGCCGCAGTGCTATGGGACTTTTAAAGGACCAACCACTAGATGAAGATGAAGATGAAGAAGAAGAAGGGGCCCTTAAGAGTAGATGAAATTATGACAGGTTTACTTTGCCATATCTGGAATACATGGAAGAGGCATCTATAGACACTTAAACCAGGAGGGATCTGTTTTGGTGTAGATGTTTTATATAGTATCGCTAATTTTTGCTTTAATGGCTCCAAAATGATATAACAAATGGTGAAAAAATTGGAAAAATTCATTTTTTTTCTCTTTTTTTTTTCAACACAGGTCAAAAACTATTCATTTTAGAGAAAAATTGAAGAGGGAAAAAAAGATTCGTAATTAAATCTTACACATGATATACCTATTTTCAAATAAAAAAATACATTATTATAGGATCATCATATTTGACTAAAAAAATCTTTTTAATATAATAAAACATCACACCAATTTTCGTTAAAATCGATCCTAGTTTTCGAGTAATAATTTTGCAATCCAGATTTTTGAAAAAAAATTGAAATTTTTGCAAATTTAACTGAGCCTAAATGAAGACTTGTAGATACTTGAAAATTTTATGACATAAAAAAGGGCACTCAAACTTTAAAATGCGTTTAGAAAAATTAAAATCCGTTAATTAGGAGAGCTGTGGCAATTGTTTAAAGATAATATGCGTAATTTTTGCGCTTATAAACAAATAGAATAACTATAAATTCATTATAATTATTTTTTTAAATTATGCTTTTAAAGTACTCAGAAAGACGCTTCTTTAAAAAAACGTGGTGATTCGTTAATTGTTTCCAGAGTTATAGTCGATCAAAGTTGGCATTTATAATGTAACTACGAGGTCTGGAGAGCTGTTTTTTAAACAAATACCTTTGTCATTCGGAATACTTTCCTGGAGTGAATTTGTAAAACTTGTGCCCTTGTGCAACCCATATAAAATGTTGATTAAAACTATTGGACCGAGCACGAAATTCACGAAAAATGTATGGGAGGTAGTGATCGGCTACTCCGGCCGACTCGAAATTGAAATCGCGCGTTCAAAATAGCGGCGTGCTTAAAAATTTTGATTATATCGGCTTCTAGTGGACCAATTTTGATGGTTTTTTTTTAAATCGACGTCTCGCGAGCTGAAAGTCCAAATATCCCATTTTCAAATGCGAATTATTATTAATTATCGATCTATTAATGTATTGATAATTACTACTTTTTAATAATCATGTGTAAAATTGAATTACGAATCTTTTTTTTTTCTAAAATGAATATTTTTTGAACTGTGTTGCAAAAAGGAGAAAAAAAATTGAATTTTTTCCAATTTTTTCACCATTTCTTTAATAATAAGTTTAGCACACGTTTTGTTATATCATTTTAGAGCCATTAAAGCAAAAATTAGCGATACTATATAAAACATCCATTCATGGGTGTTTTGACACAGATTCCGCTTGGTCTAACTCTGAAATGAGTGTGATTTGAATGAAATCTAATGTGTTGTATCTACAATCACATATTTTGTGTATTTCATGTACTTACAAGTGTTAATTTGCAAGCCTCCTCCTAACCCACATTTCATCTTTATGACAAAGTCTACCACCGCATACGTCACTACTGCCAGTAATGATAATGATCATAGCGATGCGTGACGGGTTAGTTCATTGTTTTAGGCGCGCGACCTTGCCAAGTTGCTGGCTGCCTAATCTAATTAGCTTTTTACTTGTTCGCCGCGTTCCTTCTTTCGTTTTTCAACGACTAATGGCGGAAAATACCAGAGCGGATCCACGAATTACCCCACCGAGTTGAAGCACGTGTGGCTTGAGTGAACAGCACACTAGCTGATAAGGATAACAGGTCCAACAGGCGATTTTACAGACATGTTTGTATCCACCTGCGCCTTTCAAATTTTAGGCGTTCGCTTTGCAGCGGAAAAAACAAAACTCGATTAATTGATTCTTAGTAAACCAAGTGCTCAAGAGCCCTAATTAGAATGTTTATTTGGGTGTAAATTTATTTTTATCTCAGATCGAGTCTCAGATAATGTAATAAACGAAAAACAAAGATAAAATATGTCACTGATGTTTAGATATAGGTAATTAGGACAAATTTGCAAATACTTTTAAAGAACGGATGGCGCTTTTGGGATTTTATTCATTTTCAGTAACGTCTGCAAAAATTATTTTTGTTCACGAATATTAAAAATTAAAATATTCAATACTATGACCCAGAAATAGCATTTCAGCAATTGTCTGAAATTTAAAACATGCAATTTTGACATTGCTAGTGTAACACATTGTTAATTGTGGCCTATAGTCCGCAAAGTAGTTGCTTTGTCCACATAGTGGTCATGCTTTCATAGTCATAGTCTTTCCGATATCAATTGAAAAACGAAGAAATTGGCAGTATATATCCTGTTTTGTCGTTGACGCAGCAACTCGGCAATGAAATATTCGAAAAACTTGTTCCCATATTTATTTAGCCATACCCATATATAAGTCTGGTCGAACTAAACGTGGAGGAGGTAGAAATGTATACGCCCAGTTGAAGACTGCGCGCGCTGGCAAACGGCGTGTAACACAGCCGCACTAGACGATGGGCAATAAATCTCAGTTGTTGACAAATTGACTAGCAGTGCAGTGCAGCAATGCGGAATTTGGCGTGATTCAGGTAATTTTAATTTATTATAGGCAGGTTCTATTAATCATTCAAATTACAATTGCGAAAGGGATAAATAAAAGGGTTTGTTTACTAATACACGGCATTTTGGAAACCTTTTGAAATGGAACAAAATGGAATTTATCATCAATGTAATAAAATTGTTTGAGGACATAAATAATTAAAATATGTTGTTGGCCAAATGACCATATAATAGAAATTTTCTATACATTATATACAAATTATTATAATTTTTTACCTTTAGCAGAAAACTTTCTAGGGGCGCCTATGAAACTCATTAAATTTTATTGCTAGGCGTTTTTATACATGTTCAAGTGTACTATCACCCTCTGTATTTACGGCAGGTCTTTCTGAAACACCCTGTATAGAGAAAGGCAGCACATTGTTGATGAGTTGTTGCGTTTCTGTCGATTTGTTATTTTCACAACCGGTGTTTTTTTTTAAGTAGGTACTTTTAAAAATATTTTTTAGTGAATTGTGGTGTATTCAAATAAAATGCTGCGATTTAAAAGAATAGATGGCAGATATGTTAAAAACCTTTTTTTCTGTGAAATGAAAGTATGACGAATAATTTATACGCGGTAAGTCCTTCTCCCAAAGTCATGGACATAGAAATAGTTTATTGATGACTATAGGAATAGCAAAGGCAGGAAACAGGCCTTAAATATTTTTTTGGTGAAGTTTCTTTGACGGATTGTCTAAAAAGATGCGTATTTAAATTTTTTATATGAAATAGGAATAAAAATAAATAAATTAGCATCTTTTAAGCGTAAATTCTATAGTGAAGTCAGTGGTTCTAAACAAGTTTTCTGTTAAAATTATGCATTTTCTTTATACATTTGAACTTACTTTTACAATCCGCTACTATAGCGCTAGATCGCCACTGGAACGACTCCCAACAATCGAAACGGTTGTCCAAATCTAATGTATGCACCAAATTATATTATTTTGTTACGATTTACGCAATTCCAATGTCAGGCGATGGTAGTGGCGCAGCAGGTTAATACAAGTGCCCGTATTAAATAATTCATCAAAAGCGTCGGCCGAACGAAACAAACTTTTCCTTTTACTCGATTCAATGCTGGCTGGAAACTGTGTCGAAACGGAGCCGGTTGTTTAAATTTAACTATTTCATTACTAATATGTGAGCCAATGTGTGAATTTTACGCCGCAGCGAGTTGTGAAAGGAGACCGGTCACACGAGAAAACCGAAATGTTTTTTTTTTTTCTCCGGCTCGACCCAAGGTTGTACGACGAAAATTTTAGGTTAAACGGGTTGCTCAGTTTTAGTCTTGTTAACTGTATATGTCTACAGAAATGTTGCTTATGACGTAAAACAACTGTAAGTGTAAGTCAGTTGTTCCATTCAACGCCTACTCAATGTAGGTGTCTTTCAAAAACTTATGACCGCATTAGGATCGGTTCGAAGTTCCAATTCGCACAAGTCAGGACCGTACTTAGGTATAATTGTAAAAGGGAATAAAACAACTGTAAAATCTAAAATTAAATTTATAAGAACTATGTGAAGATTGAATTTTTAGTCATATAAATTTTAACAATATTTAGAAAAATTCAGAACAGTAAAAATTTTGTTTAAACTAATAGATTTATGTTTAGTTTTCAAAACATTATTTGGTAATAGTGACTGATGTGATATTTCGGCAAAAACAAAATAGAAAACAATGTCACCAAATTTTCTTTCTGAATATTAATAAATTTTGCGCATCTCTATAAATATTTTTACTAGAAACGAAACTATGTCGTTTAAATAAACATATTATAAATTTTTATTATAATAATACTATAACTTAATGAATTATATCGCTTACGTTTACTGTTTATCGAAATTTTAAGTGAATTGCAATTTATTTGAACATTAAACCAATATATACATAGACAAAATTGCGTTTTAGTATGAGAATTAGAAACATAGTTTAAATTATCATTTTATTGATATGTATAAGCACGCACATAAAAATATTATTAATATTTGGATATTTTAATATTGTTGAATATAAAATTTTAATTAATAACTTGTGATAACATTATCTCAGAGATAGCGAAGTTATCTACACAAACAAAATAGAAATATAGCTATAAATCCATCTGCATATGTAACACGTTACTTTTTCAAAACGTTTTCTTTTGTGTATAGCCAATTTTTCCATTTATCAACATCTCTGAAGGTATTATCTCACAAGTTATTTGTAAATGTCACAAAAATGTGCGATGTATTCTTAGAAAAATTTCCGTAATTCGTGACATTTCCTTTAAAGCAAACAGGCATTTCCTCTTTTTTTGCTTTTCTAGATTATCGAAGTTTATTTGGAACTATTTTTGCAGCAGGTGTAAAATCAAATACATACTATTTTACTAAAATTAGTTATATTAAAAAACCCAAAACGTCTTCAATTGGTTGTATATTTTTTTGGTTTTAAATTATTATTTCCTTTACTATTCCATACACCAGGTTTTGCTGAATTTTTATACCCATTAGCTGCATCGGAATTTTTTTCGTTATTTCAAAATTTTGCTCATTTTGGATTTTAATCAAGCAATTTTTTTCTCTACAGTCATGTCAAATGTATCAGTCTTTGAAATAATTTCCAGTATAGAAAATGGCTTTGCAAGAGCCTGCGCAATAAAAATTTTTAATAATCGATTTCAGTTAAAAAGTGTATCAGTAAGAACATTTTGTGTATATCCATATCGAAATTAACATAATTGTCAATAAAAATTCTAGGCATCGCATTACCACCCTTTGACGTAGCAGACAGTAGTTATAAGATAAACGAATTTGGTAACTCATTTTTAAATTTAAACATTGAACGATAAAAACTTGACTTCATTAAAAAAAAATGTGTAAAATTAAATACCTAGACTGTATTTTGTCAATTAAATAAATAGGTACCTACATACAGTCCTTACTATATTTATTAAGATAGAATTCCAAGAAAAGGATAAGCCAATAAAGTTCTGTTATCGGAAATACTGTAACAATTTACCACGGCAGTGGCGTGCCTTGAAATTTTCTGCCATTGTTTTTCTACTTTCAATATCCAGCAAATAATTAGTAATTAATAATTAATAAATATTGATAGACCAATATTATTATATTATGCTTTTATAGAAAAGTAAATATAACATAAGCTAATAATAAAATATATATTTAAAAACATAATAAAATAAAATTCCACATTTTCATAGTTCCGCAGATTTGGGGTATTTTCCCTAGAATTAGGGAAAAATCCCCAAACCTGGCATCGCCGCCCAGAAGGTCGCCTCGGCAGCCAGCTACGCCTGCGCGCGCCACGGTTCCGTTTCGCGCTACCGGCACTAATCAGCGGCACCGACAGCGCCCTTACGTAACAGACGAGCAGTTTTTCGCTCGTTTTTTCTTCTGTTTGGGTTTCGATAACGCGTATTAACAAGGAACTTGCCACCAGACCGGCGACGCAATCAGCGCGGTCTACTTACTCCGGGTCCGTGGATTCCTTAGCGCCAAGAGAGCTCCGTGGCGTTGTGCAACGGCGCGCGTTCACTTTCTAAATGTATGTTAGATACAAGGCGTAAGTGTTGCAAGGCTCGTATTTTACGCAGTTTTAAAATTAATAACGCGCCTTGGTGCTTTCGACGCGACGTGTTGCCGTCACGTATGATTCGACACCGCTATCATTATGTAAGTGTCTAAATGATAGGAGCTACTATTGAAAGTAGGATTGTCATCCCATTTTATATACGGGTATGCCTCTGTAACAAAAGCCAGAACGCGTAGTAATTATTTGTTAGTTCTTGGAACGGATGGGCCAAAAAGTAAAATATTTCAGTCAATACTAATTTATCGGAAAGTGAATAGTTTTCAAGTAGGTTTAACGTCGCCAAGACCGTCCTTCGGGGAAGGCTTCACGGAATTTAGCAATATTTTTTTTACAAGTTCACTTAAACTGTCGGGGCCATGTGTTGAGCAGGTATAAAGAGAAAAATCGATATTTCAAATAACGCGCGAAATGCATTCCAAAGAACGTAGGAATTCTAGGAATAAGTTGTTAGAATGTTGTAAGGAAAAGAAAGTAATAAGTAAAATAGCTGGTTTCTTGGCGGATTTTCCAAGCTATAAGAATAGATTAAATGAGATGGACTAATCCGTCCCGTATCGCTACACGGAGTCACTAGAGGAAGGCTAGGGTTATTTGTAAGTCAGTCAATTAGGTAAAATTATTAACATGGCATAGTTATGCCAAAGCGTCCCGATATCCAGGGTTCCCGATAGTAAGATAAGAACAGAAACGTCTGGACCCAAGAAATGGGCGTGTCGAAGCGAAGTGTCGAATACAGGAGAGATTTACGAGAAAGTCAGTTCTTCCCTGAATCTCGGTCGCTGTCGCGTGTCAATAAATTAATTAATAATGTTGTTCGAGCCGTTGTGTTATTTTGTTTGTTTTGTTTATTGTTATTAAAACCTTTCCTGGAAGTGTGTCCTTTTGTTTCTCTCAACTTTAGTGTCACTAAACAGTATGTACAGCCAGTCACTAGATTACATTCTACGTAAGCAATGGATGGTAAGTGCTTGAAATTCATTCTCTGAACGTACAACATTTCTAAGTTCCCACGTTTTAATTAAAGTATAATGATAATTATAAACTCCTTTTCGAGAATTAAATAGTAAAATATTTTGAAATTCAGACTCGTTATGATACTGGTCATAACGGTAGATAGATAATTAAAGAAATAACGCCTCAGGTTAACCCTTCACCTTAAGTGGAGGTCAGTTTTTTAGGATAAATAGTATATGTTCCTCAAAACACTAAACTTCTTTTTTTTAATAGTCGAGTTACAATTCGATTTTCAAACTGCACATAATTTCTCGTTTACCCCGCTACTGGGCTGCATAAACGGGGCCACCCGAAATTAGCGTAGTAAGTTGTATCATCACTTATCAGCGTTGCCAGTTACGAAACTATGATGGAAAATAATTGAGTAAAATCGGATTGCTTTTTGTATGACTTAGCGTGTTATTTTAAAGTCACCATATTTGTTTGATTTCAATGTGGACCAACTGCCAAACATAAAAAGACATTATATTGTTTTTAAAAAAAAACAATGAATTAAATATTAACTAATATTGGTATTCGTTACTAATTGTAAATAAAACTAATTTATTAGTTAAAATAATTATTTTTGCTGTTAAAAAAACATACATAATAAATAAAAATACATACTTGCCAATCAATTTCAAGCTTTTAAATACAATTGCTAGTATTTTCAGTGTCGATGACTTCTGATAGTGACCTACTTTAACTGAACTACGGTCACTATGTAGGCAGGGTCGCATTTAACTACTATTGAAAGTTAAAAATTAAGAACATAATATGTTTTTACTAGTTCTTATTTAACCACTTCATCAGTCGAAAACATAATAATCAATCTTCAATCGCAGGAAAAGTCTATTATGTTAACGCTGTTTATTATCATTTACTCAATCAAATGATCAACGCTACAGTTTAAATTTAAGCAGAATCAGATTCTGACCAGAATACGTACGAAGTGCAACAACGGAGGCTAGCCTCCACTGCTCAGGCCTGTATTTAAACATTTTACAAATATAACAGATAACCAAAAACATCTGTTGAAGAAATCAAGATATCGAGATGTTTGTTTTCGTCATTCAAAATTGTACAATCATTGACTTCGATATAGAGTTCTAGTTTCAATAGAGAAAATTGTGTCTGTTTCCGTTGATGTTTCGTTACAATTAAATTCAATGTACAATTTACACTTAGGATCCACTTAAGGAGGTTTATCGGGTACGGAGGTACATCTAAAGTCTAACGACAGTTTTTGTAGATTCGCTAGTGACTAAAGTAGTAAGCCTTTAGATTTGTCAACGTTGCACTTGGCTGGCTCGCTCGTCTCGGCGTTCACTCGCTCGCGTTCGATCATTCTGTTGCTTGGACACCAGCAAATTTCAAATAATACGCTACGTCGAGACCGCGGCGTTGCCGCTATCACGCATATGGAGGATAAGTTAGTCAACGACAGTAGTTTGAAAGAGAACTGTTATAAATTATGAATCTTACAAGTACCTAATCGATTTCTACGAGCTATCATACGGTTCCTTAGATATCGGTTTTCTATTTATACAAGTTGCTGTGGAAACTGTTCGTCAATTGTTGCGCATTCTAAGTGGAAAGACCAAAAAAATTTGAATTCTCGTAAGACTTCATACTAAATCGTGAAAAATTATTTTATTAATATCTCGTCTCTTAGGTATCCAAACTAGTCATAATTTTGTTTCGAGGATTTTCTTCATATTAATAAGCTTATATTAATTTTTTTATGAATATTTGTTTGTCAATTCCAAATCAGATAAACCTCCTTAAATCCAAAGTACAATTTACACTAGGGACATTAGTCACCACTATTGACTGTCGTTGGCACTGTCAACTTATCAGCATAATAAAGCATAATAGAATTGCCAATGAAAGTTTCCAGTATAAATGTGGTAAATTCCTCATTCTTATATTATTTCCAATTCCTATGAAATACCTTTTAAAATTATGCTATTTTACCTAATTTTACGTTTCTACAACATTAACTATAGGGTGTTTCTTGGTCGAAATTAAAACAAAAAGTAAAAAAGAACTGCGACATGATTTTAAATATTCCTTGAAAACCGTTTTTATGAACAGCAACAGCCAAAATCCTGTACCAAATATTTGTATTGACCTGTACTTCAGTTGGTTTTGAAGATATTTAAAAAATACACATATTTTCAAACTGCTATAGGCATATTCATAAGAAAACCAAATTGCCCCCCATTCCTTTGAACAACTGTGAATTGTATTTGAGCAAAGGACACCTTCTAGAAATTTTCCAGTTAAATTATTGCAATTATTACAATTTAACGTCGATGATTCGAAATGCGTGACTTTAAATAATCAAATTTTCTGAAATATACCCGATTACATAGAAACACTTTTATCTTTGTCTTATCTCCAAGAAACTTAAATTGCAGACTGGAATAAGTACCCTTAAGTTTTTATGTTGATTTCATGTCATTAATTTTTTCCTTAATACTTATACTAATAATTACAAATTTATAATTCACGAACATACAGCTTTTATGTAATTTAATCATTTTTATATCAAAGCCAAAGTTTAGCCAATTATATTATTACGTCTATTTAGTTTAACCAACATTGCGACACGGAATTTGTTTGGTAGAAAACTACATTATTACATAAAAAATTATGCAGTGCCTCACCTAATTCCGACATACATTTAATTATCCCCAATGATGCCGTTCGCTAATTTTCATGTAGATTTATGAATATTTGCTAACTGAGTCATATAATATCAAACGATATATTAAGCGAAGGTCAATGTTGGAAGTTAAAAATACATTTATCTGTTTTCAAACCATATTGTAAGTAGAGCTAATAAAAAATATTTTCTTCGCTTTATCTTTTCATGAAAAACAACAGCTGCTGCTCTCGGCAATGCCAGAAACTACAATGCAAAAGCTTTTTTGAAAAATTCGACATTCGACATTGTAATTTACAATATTTTTTCTATCAATAAGTTTATAGAATTTCTGTGTAATGCAATGCTATAATATTTATTAAATCGCTTTATTTTATTTTATTTAACTTCGTTACCTATTTACATGATATGTAAAGTAGTTTATACTGACCTTATCATTTTTTTCGGCGTTACAAAAAATTTCCTCTATCAGAGTCATACCTCACGACACAGGACACGAACTAACTCTGTTGCTAACAACGCGCGACTGATCTTCAAGGCTGAACAACCAAAGTATTTATCTATGATAAAAAATCTTAACCGTTATCACCAAAATACCTAGTGCTGTATGGTTACCACGGCAACGATAAGACGTCGTTTGTCGACAAATTTATTTACCTTGTTTCCAATTTTACTTTAGGCGCGAAAAATATTGTTGGCGAAATTTAAATACATTAAAAAAAGTGACCAAATTTGTGGGTTTTGTTTAAATGCAGTTTTTATTTATCTATTTATTTATTTATTTACCATTTGGGACACAAACTGGCGAAAAAACCCACTAAAGTATCCACTAAATTAACAGATATACAGCAAACAACAGCACAAAAAGTTTTAGAATAAATAGCATAAAAAATATTATAAAAGAAAAGCATCATAAAAAGAATAGCATAAAAACATTACAAAAGAAGTATACGTTTGAACAATCTCTTAAATGAAACTAAAGTTGTAGAGAATAAATCTAATCCGCTACAAATATATATTTTTTAAATTTATGTTGAATCATGGAAATTAAAATTTTACTTCTTTCGACATATTACATAATTTAGTGACAAATTGTGACACAAGTTGCTGTGAGGCTGGCTGCCTAATATGTATACAGTGTGTCACCGTTTTAAGTGTCTTAAATGAAACAGATATTAAAAAAATATATTTTAGGCAAACATTTTTATAACAAATATCCGGAAATGTAATAAAAGACGCTAAGTGTGAAAGTTGCATTAAAAAGGTTTTTATTTTTTTATTTCTGCGTTTTTAAAAATATTTTAATCAAATTTTGCTCACCTGGTACATAGATGAAGGACCATAAAAGGGAATGATATTAAGTTCCTATCTCTACCAGTGGCGGAGTTATGGGTAACCAGTGACCATTCAGCAATAAAAAAATTGTATGACCCTGGATAAAATTAAACAAAATATCATTTAAATGATTCTTCCAAAGATGACATCTTGTTTAATTTCGACCAAAGTCGTTCCACTTTTTTTGATGAATTAATGTCACTTGTTACCCTTAACTCCGTCACTGGAAACAATACAGTCCCTTTTAAGGCGCTCTATCCTTGTATCCTGTGTGCAAAATTTAATATCTTTGAAAACTCAGAAATTAATAAAAAAATCACATTGGTATTTTTTTTTATATTTGGAACCCCCATTAACTTTTTTGCAATTAGGGTTACCAAAAAATGTGAAATACAAAAGTTGCACAATTTTTTATGAAGTTTTCGAAAATGATAGTAGAAAAACAAATGAAATTCAAACAAAATGACTGCGGAAAATAGAAATATTATTGGGAATTAAAATAGAGTATGGAGAAAAAATTAGGCCTGTCATGGCCTAATTAGTGAGATTTTGTTAAAATACCTATACGCATTTTAGACGATTGGTCCGATACGTCAAAATATATTACAACTAAATCTGTAAATCCTAATGTAATTGAAAAAAAAAGCAGAAATGACTGAAAGAGGTCTAACAATTATAGTCCTTCCGAAGTCAGTTGAACATGTATAAAAACGCCTAGCAATAAAATTTAATCAGTTTCATAGGCGTCCCTAAAAAAGTTTTCTGTGAAAGAAAAAATAATATTAATTTGTTTATGTGTAGAAAATTTCTGTTATAATTATGTTCAACATATTTTAATTATTTATGTCCTCAAACAATTTTATTATATTGATGGTAAATTTTGGTTATGACATATCAAAAAACATTTACATTTTCAATAAAATATATTACTGCTCGCCAAGAACCAACGGGAAGGTATGAACATGTCCTTGCCAGAAAAGGATGAGGAAAGGTTGTTAATTTAGGTTAGAAAAGTTAGTAAATAAAAATAATCAACAATAAAATAATTCCCCATTGCTGCACTGCACTGCTAGGAAATTTGTCAACAACTGAAATTTATGGCCCAGTCAAGCGTGCGTTCTTCAACTGGTCGTATACATTTCTACCACATCCACGTTTAGTTCGACCAGACCTGTATATGGGTATGGCGAAATAAATACGGGAACAAGTTTTTCAAATATTTCAATGCCGAGTTGCTGTGTATGGTACATATTTCCTAGCCTTTTGGTCTACAATTGAGATCGGAAATACTATACAAGATATCTTATTCTCTCAATAAGAAACCTTTTCGTTTTTAATAGCATCTTGCTTGTTGTTAGAGATGGGCCCAATAAACCCTATATGACCATACTCGACAGGGAACGTTCTATCCAAATAATTAAGAATATACAGGGTCTTCTATTTAAATTAACAAAGTTAACATCCGCGGCCATTTTCTTTGGACTTCATTTGTTTTTCTACTATCATTTTCGAAAACTTCATTAAAAATCATGCAACTTTTGTATTTCACATTTTTTCTATAATTCTAAAAACAAAAGTTAATGGGGGGGGGGTCAAAATATAGTGAATCGCCCTGTACATGAAATTTTTTCAATATTTGAAATAAAATATGTCCCTGAAAAACTACTCTTGCAACATTTTGGGTACCTCATTTCTCAAAACAGACATATAAAATTGTGTGAAACTACTCACGTCTACATAAATATTTAAAAAACAGAAGCGGGTTCTATAATTTAAGATGAGGATGATAATGTAATAGAAACGTGAGATGACGCACTATAGACAAATTATTCATCTTTATAGGGTATTTGCAGCTTAAAAAAAAAACAAAACAAAACCATTCTTTCCTCAATAATTTCTGGGTAACAGACAGTATAATCCAAACATCAAACGAGAAAAAAACCGCCGCAAACCTTTTACGACAATAATAATAGTAATTAATGGTAACTCTACCAAGAAGTGTATAATGAACAGGAAAAAACATTGTAAAAATGATCTGTCGAGTGACATTGCCCTCAAGGACGTTCGTTTTATGTTATTATAAAAGTGTACCGAGTGTTCACTTTCTCTTTCTATCTCAACTGGTTGTATTTTCCATCTGCGTTGGTTACATGTTTTGAATTACATAACGGTCAGGTCAGGGCTCGAAAGCAAATATGAGGAAGTCAGAAAAGGTTTTCATGGTATTATTCGCATATAATATTATATTCCATAAAAAACCGAAAATTCTAAATTACATACACAAAGGAATTAAAGGAAATTTGGAAGATTAGTTATTAAAACAGATGTGACATCGTTAAAATTTCAATGACATGACAAAACCATTTCTGCTCGTCGCCGATGTATTTTTGAAATTACCTAGATCCGAACCTGTCGCCCATCTGGTATTTTTCATTGGCTTCGATATTAAAACATACCATTACATTTGTTACACAACACTTTGAATTTATATATAAAGCTCAGATGTTTCCTTCTAAATCAAACGCTAGACTATTGCGGTCACTTCCACAAATAGAATATTAACCTAATATGCATTTTTTATGGATTTAGGAAACTGTAAGAAGAACGCTGAGCTACCACGACAATATACATTCAAAGGTTCAGAGAGAATTAATAGTTTAATCAGTAGCGGCCCTTAAAAGGAACCTTGGATCATACTTTTAGAATAGTAGTTATGTGTTTATTAGTAGGGCTGTAGGAACTGAGCCGCAAAAAGCAACACATTAAATTGTCTACAATACACCGTTATAATAATAATGTTTCGTTGAAATAAGGGTAGAAACATACCTGATGATGCGATCTATAACGGATCCTATCCAGATTGTGGAACCGATGGCAACGATGCATAAAATAATTTACGTGTTTCACAATGATACAATGACATAAATCTTATAATCGTTATTCACTTTATTTTATGTTGATGTTGATGTATATTTCTGGACGACAATCTTTTATTGTTAAAAACTAAACAAGCGCGACACACCTACCACTTAAAAAGAGCCTGCTATACCGTAAAAAATAGTACTGGAAGTTTGGGTAATATTACGTAACAGAGAAAATTTAAACAGGATTATTAATATAATCTTGTGCGGATTATTTTTTTTAATTTACAATTCAAAACAAAAATTATTTCACGGTCCATTTCCTGAGTACATACATGAATATTTAAGTTACGTATCTAACGCTCTTTTTCATAGAATTTAAACTGTAACTTTTACACAACCCATATATAATGCGATTTTAATTGCCTTTTACATTGGAATATTTTAAAGTATGATAATCCGTAACAGCACAGATCGTGTATAGGCAAATGAATGGGACCCCGTGTAATAATTTTATGTAATTATTATTAGACGACGCAAGAGCGGAAACGACCTCTACACGAGACATCATGGATATTATTATAAAATCACGTAATTAAACGAGTAACAAGCTTTGGTATTTTATACACTACTCCACTTAAGTATTAAAATAAATACACTTTCCCCTGCATTTTGTCACGGCACTCTTAAGGGAACTGCCAATTATTAAATAGTGAAAACTAATTGTCGCGTAGCTTGGTGTGAGACGACCTTAAGAGACATGGGATTCAGATGCATAAATGATCGAAGAACATCGTTATTTGTAAAATGTTGTATTATTCGGAAAGGGATATTCTTAATTATTATCTTAACCAATAGCGATACAGTGGCATCCGGTCATAGTTTTCGATAGGTTTGATATTGTTTTGATAACAAAACCGCAAAATGAACTACATGTGGACCCAGTTCAATGCGGAAAAATGGTTTGTACGACAATAAAACTATGGAAATGGAAACAAGAGTTATTTGTGATAACGAAATTGGCGAAAAAGGAATGCCAAAATTTTTAGAATTGTTACACCAACTTTCGACATATTTAACGTCAGTTATTCGTTTAAACGTTGTATATTTTTCAAATGTTATCTGTTGCTTACGTAAATACACGTTAATGATTGAATACTGTTTATAATTTTCCAGGTAAATATTAACACGAGCGATATGCGACAGTCTTGATTTTTTTTAGTTTCCCTTTGGGAATACCGAAACTGGCTCATTTGTTAAATTCGAAGAAAATAACCTATTTTCCATATTTTCATATATACAAAAAAATTCAAATTGTTCTTTTCTTTCTTGCAATACTGTTCTTTCTGAGAAGAGATTTCCGTATGCAATTTTTATCAAGAAAATAGTAAATAATTTAGATTTTAATTAATATTAATAATGACGGTTTTTTAACGGAAATATTTTGTGCAGAAGGCAATGAAAAATCTACCACAATAAGGACACATTATTAAATACATTAACAACTGATATTAATACCAATGACAAAAATCAGTGGTAGAAATTAATGGTTAGAATATACAAGGGTACGTACGGTACGTTTTCGATGGGCTACCCTGTATCAGTGTGGACATACCTTTAACTCGCAAATTTGTCATACATTTCCATTTTGTCGGCCAACTCCAGCTGCGTATATGTACTTCCCTGCTTTACACGAAATTCCTATAAATCTGAGGCTGCTATCAACACCCGCTTTGTGCAACATTAATTAAGCTCCAGAGCAACTGGTGCATTTTTGTGAAATGTTCACGCCACCGAAGCGAGCCTGAATTCATAATACACTAACGTCGCCCCCACGATAAGATGCCGCGCCTTATCAAATTTGCGAGATTTAGTGGTTTAAGGACAGATTTGGGGCAAACTGATTTCTGGCTGAATCCATTAATTTCAAATTGTTTTGCTCATTTTTCGTCTCATCCTGTCAACTGCACAAAACTGTCAGACATTTATTGCGAAACATATGTCCGACACATCTTGTGATGTCTATCAAACTAATTCTGTATTTTTTCGCGCAACCACAAGGAATGTCAAACATTTATTGCGAAATTTGTTATACACAATTCATTTTCTAATGGTTATCTATTCTGCAAGAAATTTCAGACATTTATTGCGCAACTTGGTACAAGTCTGACTAATTTTGAAAAAGCTTTCCAACATATTCTGTCATTTTGCGCATGAACTGCAAGAAATGCCAAACATTTATTGCGAAACTTGTTATATGTCTGACACAACTTTTAATAGTTATGAAACTTATTCCTTCATTTTTCGAGTCAACCGCAAGAAATGCCAGACTGCGAAACCTATTTCGTAATTTTGTAATTTTTAGCGTCAGCTGCAAGAAATGTCAGACATTTATTGCGAAACTTATTATATGTCTTACACATACCGTAATTTTTTGCGTCAATTGCAAAATGTCAGTGTCAGACATTTATTTTGAAATTTGCTTTTTGTCCCGACACATTATGCGATACCAAAATATGGGTAAATTGCAAATTAATAATTACTATGATATTCTAGACAGACGTGAAAAAATACATTGGTTTATTAATCGTCTCGAATTAAGTAGTAAAAAGTAACATAAAAGTTTTATGACTTATTTAAATATGTCGAAACAGTGCATAAATATCAAATCACGTCAGAACACTAACGCAGGTGGTTTGCTCAATATGGTACTGTTGCAATCAACCTTTTACTCTGTGATAATTGATTTTCTTCTGTGTGGAATCAGTAGATATGTAAGGATTCGTATGAGACATTGTAAGAAATTGTACAATTTTGTCTGCACTCAATATTTATCAATCGGTATCTTACATTAGAAATTGAGGGAAATTAATTTCGCACATCCGGTACTTCATTGTTTCTGACATAACAACGTTCTTGTTAAAAAACTTTTTTAGAATTACTAATCTAAGGCTGTCAGAGGGAGCCGCAATTTAATGGCTAACCAAGCAGGTCAATAGAGACATGCGTGAGCCGCTGGATCAGAATGCTTTTCACGTTCACGTCACGCTAATATACTGTTGCCTTTGTTATCGTGCGGATGTTTCGTAATTAATTCCTAGCCGTCAGCCTTTATGGTGGTGTATTGTAGACAATTTAATTTATTGCTTGTTAATAAACAATGCGTACGCCTATGTCCATCGGCCTAATTCTAACAGCCCTACTAATCACGTATTTCTCCTTAAGCGGGCCCCAAGTCATATTTAATGAAATCATAATTATTTTTGCATATATTAACACTTCGCTGGCATTATCAGGTGGCTGATAAGCGGACGGACTATTTATCAAAAATATTGTTTATTAACTCTTTAAGTACTGATTATTCGAGATTTATTCACGAAATCTCATCGAACTACCAATTTTTTTTTTGATAACGGCGAAATGATATATTAGATATATGTGGATATCGTCTTTCGATTAATTATATCACGGGAAAATAAATAGTTTAATTAATTTTCAGACCAACTGTTGTGCTACTTTTACTGGGACGCTCTGTAGACGATTGTCCCAGTCAGCGACCCCCTGCAAGTATATTTTTCCTAGTCATGCAACAGGCCATAATTAGCCATACACTTATTATTGACGACAAACACGATAAAACCAAAGGGCAACATATTTATTGCTGTATTTTTTTGCTACCGATAATCTACATACACATATCAAGAGATACTCGCAGTTTAATTGTTGACATCCATCCAGTTATTACTTTATTGTTAATTATTATGTTTATCTTGAGACGATAAATTTATTTTGCAAATAATCGGTAATAGATGTTAATTGTCTATTTGATTGGATAGAAAAAATAAACTAAAAACACAACTCCTTAAAGAGGTATATCGGGTTTACTAAAATGCACAGATGTAGTTGAAATTTATATCGCGTATTACTCAGTGCTCCCTCTGTGCGTCATATTTTTTTAATCTAAATTTTGAGATGTTGTTGAAAGTTGTGAACACGAACAGTGAGTAATAATATAATTTCTATCACAGAACCTTCAAAATTGCATCCATTTTCTTTGACTTGGACGAGAGATGGGCGCGAATGTCATTTAATTTCCTTAGAACTAAATTTACATCATTATTTTCTCGTCGTTTTACCAGTTCACATGATTTACGGATTTTAAATAAAGGATACAAATCTTCGCGAGGATAATACGATATATTTGCTATATATAAATAATTATATTTTACATAGTTTACACACAATACATTTTTGAACGCGTACGCATCTTTACCCGAATTTGACACGCAATATCTTCGATGTCCGAGGTCTGTAGGTTTGCAGTGTATACAACTGCACTCGATTATTAGCGCTGTTGCCACATCTAAATAGTGTTCGTTAATTATAATTTAAAACTACTTAAATATGATATTTTTATGTTGTTAATTTTCAATATGTATGTTATGTGCATATTGAGTAGATTTCTTTGCTATATAGATAATGTTTATCGCAAATAATTTCAATAGAATTTAATTTTTTCAAGTTGGTAGCGGGTTTGAGTCCCATAAGAAAAGCATAGGTCCCCCCTTGCGATCCTCACTTCCCTCGGACCCCGATATACCTCCTTAATAACCTTTACAATGTATCTATTTTTAATAAGTACTAAAGAAATACATAAAACAATTATTAATTTAAACAGGCAAACAAATTTAATAAATAATTTTACTAAACACTCATCATCAATGTACCTAAAATTTATACTATTGCGGTATAAAAATACAACTCCTTCTGTGGTTTAATTTAAACCAGGGTGACGAATGAGAAAAAGGGGAAGCAAAAGTCAAAATACTGCTATGGACTTATTCATCTCCCAGTCGAGCCCTTAATAGAGCACTTGTCGTTCCTTCATAATAAATAGGTGTCTGCCAACAGGTCCAAGTGAGTGCCGAGACTGCTGTAGGGTGAAAAATTGGATTTCTTTATGGGAAACGAGGGAAAATCGCGGGAACCGAGCGGAGGAAGATGTTATAGGTGTAATTCGGGGCAATTGTGTCTTTAAAAACCTGCATTGTGTATATTTGACTCGAAAGCATGGTATTTTTTAACAGATCCTACAACAAAGCCTCACGGTTGCTAGCGTGACGTCACAGAAAGCAGAAAACACAAAGCTATGTTCGAAGCACTGTTCTATTTTCTTGCAGTGCTTTTATAATTGGGAATATACTGTCTTACTAGAATTCCGATGTGGCATCATTATACATTTTTAATTTAGACATCGTTATAGTTGTCTAGAAACCGTATCGTAGAACAGAACAGGTATTTTAAGTCAACATTCCACGTTGTAACATTAAATGGTTAGGATAATGGTGCAAATCACTTAAGGTAATGCATTTATTAAGTCGTACAAAGAATCTACGGGTGTTAATAAGGAAGTAGTGCAAGTAATTACAGAATAAAGTCATCGTTTACTTATTCGAGTGTATGTTGAATTAGAACAGGAATACCAGGGTCTGTGGCCTGCAGCACAAAAAGAGAAAGCACCATGTAAAGTAATCTAGATATTTGTTTTTTCTTTTTAGGTTGCCTTAATATTTGGTGTTGTCGGTGCATGTCGACGTGATGAACTCTATCAATTGAATTTTAATGATATTGTAAATATTGTTGGATAAACTTGATTTATGAATTAAAACTTTATTAACACTTTTTATATAAGGATTAAAAGGACAACTTTAGCTCCTAGGATTAAAAGTGAATACTGTGTTTCTAAGATGCCATTTTTTTCTCATTGTCAGTAAGGAAAATGTCAACCTTAGAGACCTTAGAGCAAGGGTCGGCAACTGGCGGACCGCGGTCCAGATCCGGACCGCGGAAGGTATAAATAAATACTGGACCGCCAAAAAATTTTTTAAAGTATAAATTAATCAAATAAATTATTTAAAAAATGTTTTTTACGTTTAACTGCCAATCTTATAATTTTTTCTAGTATTTTACAATTGTGTAAGTGTTTTAAGTTCTTAATTAGTAAGCAGATTAAATTTGAGTCCAAATTAAAATAAAAAAATTAGAAATATGAATTTTTTTTCTGGACCTCGTTAAAAATTTTCAAAAGTATCCGGACCCCACCTAAAATTACTTGGCGACCCCTGCCTTAGAGACTTTGACCTAACAGTCAAAAAATGTCATAGTTACCAATGGGAATATAAAGAGGCTTCAAAATCTCACAATCCTAAGAAGAAGACTTTTAATATTCCCATTGGTAATATGAACTCACACTTCACGTTTAGTTTTGTGACGGTTGGATAAAAACTTTTTTGCTAGTAGTATAAATAAAAATCCGACAGCATGTTTATGCGAATTTAAAGTACTTACAGATTAAATATTTGTTTTTACAGTCAGTTATTAAAAGCACTTGAATGAAAATCAACACTTAAAGGAAAAATAACATACTGTCTATATAACTCTAATGAAATTGTATAGACATATACATAGTTGTAATAATTATGAAATATGCCACGCCTTCTAATATTTCCGGCAACATAAATAGTAAAACTTAGCAGCCACTTTTTTCATTTTCTACTTCAGTAATTTCATATTTATTAAATAATAATCAAAACGCTGAGATTATACGGTTTTTATAAAAAAAAAGTGCAAATAATTCTCGTGTTAATAATTTTAGCCACATTTTAAAGCAGCTTGTTCTTTATTTCCATGAAATAATCACAAAATTAAATTAAGTAACTTCACATTAAACCTTAAGGAGGTAATTAAAATATATATTTGCCGAACAATTAACAGGGCTTACTCTGTCAATTCTCCCTTATATTTTAATTAGTTGAAACGGTGGTAAGGAGAAATCCTTTTAAAACTTTTTATATAATGTAGATCCCTTTAAGAACGAAACATAAAAGAATTTATCTTCCGCCACTTCCACAATAATTTTTAATTAAGACAATGAATGAACATCTTTTTGGAACAAAGTTAACACAATTACACATTTTTTTCAGGTTTAACGAACGGCTTTGTTCAGGTTTTTGTACCTGAAAATTACAATTTATTAAATTTATTTTCATTAAAAAAAATGTATTCAAATTTAAGCTACCGTCATTAACACATGCAGTGAAATGCTAAATCAAAGAAAAACTGCAGGTGCAAGAGACAAGAGTAACTTCTAACAGTGAATTGAATTGAAGACAATTATGACATTTTAGGATTCCTTGGGGCAAGAAGTGGTTTCCTAGGATCACAGAAGCCAAAAGCTACGGGGTCGCCGTGACCTTTAGTTGGTTACCTCACGTATCAGAATATATCAATTATTAATAAGATATTTTGCATTCTGATTAGGGTCAAAGTAGTATCGATTTAATCAAGTCTGTACAACAATCATTTATTTTGTCACGTAACACTTTCAATAAAGTGGTTGTTATTTATAATTTCGAGAGATTCTAATATGTTTATCGGTATTTTACACTCGTTCAGGAGAGCTAAAGCTTCAACATGAGAATATGTGAATCACAAATTAAGTAAGCACGACGAACACATAATTTTTTAAGTGATATGAGCAAATCTAGTGAGTTTATTATCACACCACTTATTCCACTAATAAGACAAGTACCATCGGATGATGTCAATGTTCATATGCACAACAGCGTTGATAAAACTTGATATTTATTTAATAAATAACTAGGTTAAGAGTAAAGGCAAAGTATGTGTTTTTATATTTTAAGAAACTGTTAATGGTTTGTCTGGGAATAACCAATTCAACAATGTTGAACCTCAACACCAGAAATCCAGAATGTAGCTTACTACGAGGACCTATTATACTTATTGTTTTACTTAACTATACAGGGTGTTAATGAACTTATGTCAAAAATTTGAAGAGGCGAACAAGACACAAAAACTGAGTTAACTGAAGTTACAAACTTGTATAGAAAGTTTAAGGTCATAGAGAAAAAGGGCTAATTAAAAATGTGTTTAAAACTGTTTTGGTACTGCTGAAATACATGTATTTTATCGCGGGGAGTGCTTACAAAAAATTATGTAACACTTCTGACGAGTTTGTAGGTTTTTCGAAAGTTAGTTTGTAATACATTGTTGTAGTGATTGATGTGCTGTTTTCCGAGAGTAAATTTCCTTTTGAAAATGGCGCGATTTAGCAATGGCGAAGCAAACGAAAATGCCCACAGACCTTGGCAAGTATACCGTGCAAGATATCATAAAAAAAGTATTCATATAAATAATGAAAACCGCCATAAAACTTTTCCAGAAAATACACGAAGAATGTTTTTCCTTATACTTTACTATTTTAAATTAGAAATCAATTTTATAGAAGGAAATATATCTTATTTGTCGTAGGTCATAAAATTTTTGTGAGTAATGTGTTTTTGTGTGTTATGTAAAATTTCTTGTTGAATAGTACAAGAAACTCAATACAACCGCATTTTCATGAGTACAAGATTATCCTAAAAGTTTTGTATTAAAATAAAAAAAAAGTCCTGATTATGGCAACCCCACGAGCGAAAGCGACAGCCCGAGCCATGAAAATTTCGACCCACAAACAAAAATAGCCCCGTTTTACGCAAACTTATTCCAGAAAATCATGAAGCGGATTTGCCATTAAAAAAAACGGCATAAATTAACGTCACCCTCTCCGACGCTACTATTTATCCGCCCTTGGATGTGATTATAATTAGAGCGCGTCACATTAATTGGGCATTTTTTATCCGGCCGAATAGTACCCGATGTGTCGTGAGCTGGCTGGCGCCACAGGAGAAATCACTTGGGCGTCGGGACGCTTTCTCTCGCCCCCTTTACCCCCAACCCGGGACGCCGGGCGATAGCGGAAGCGCATAGTAACACTACGGGCCAATGGCAGACCTTGATCAGATATACACCCAGAAAAGAAACCGTTTAAATTTAACAAAACGGCAACTAGCGAAGAAAAAATAATTAATGACCAATAAAAACTTATTACAACCATCTTTGCTATGCTAATCTACGTCAAAACATCTTTGTCGTTGAATTGTCAGTTCCTTTATGCCAATTTTTTAATTTTCTATGAAAAAAGTCAGTCATCTTTACCCTAGTATCTTCTATAACATCATCAGTAAAAAATTCAGTTTGCCTAGTTGGTGACAGGTTATACTTTCATAGTATCTGAAAAATTGCAGTAACCATTCATAGATGTCTCACTCTGCTACGTCTCGCGTATACAAAATAACTAATTTTGGGAACTGTAAAAGATTTATGGCAACTATTAAAAAGCAGACGAAATAAGCAATAGTTATAATACGATTCAAAACGATTTACCCGAAAATTATAAACTCCTCTGAACAAACTTAACAATTATAATTCCAAGCGAAATGAAGAACGATCGTCAAATATACTCGTATAATGTTTATCTACCAAAGGTTAAAAACCTTGAAACTATATTAGGTTTTAATTTAAACAAACTATTCCTTTATCTTTTTTCGAGTTTCAAGAAACAATCGACACAGCGTCTTACTGCAAGTTCCGGTATCATTTAAGGATCCAATTTGGGACCTCTTCTATTCCTAACCTTTGTCAATGATATTTGTTCCGTTATAGAATATGAAAATCTATGAAATTTGTGACGTAACTATGCAAGTTTGCAGAATCATCTGAACAGGGCCTTCATAAATGATTACAAGTCACGTGACCAGTAATTCTATTTCCTTCGCATTGGTGTTTAAATTTTGGTAAAATTAAAAATTATTAAAACAATAAGAACAGTATTCTGTTTTACCGGCCGGCGATTGGTGCAATTTTTCACAAAACTTTATTCAACCAATGGCGATCGCATAGACGCAACTATTTGTCATTGTTCATTGTTAACGAATGATGACGCTGATATTTAGGAATCTTAACCGACAGCGCCAATTGTGCAATGTTGGTTGTCTAAGTTTGTACTTCATAATAAAGTTGATTGCACAAATTTGCTCAACAACTCGGCAAGTTTTTTCGGCTTCCCGAAAAGAGATGAGAAATAATACTCACTTTATTTGCCAAGAGCTAATTATTTAGAGTATTTTTTGTGTAAGACATTCAACACGATATGCAGGATTAACGATGAATCAAGTTTGTTATACTAATTAGTCTTTCCGATCTCAATTGAAGAACCAAGAGGTTGGCAGTATGTACCAGGTTCGGTCGCTGACGCAGCAACTCGGCAACAAATGGCCTGGCAGTGCAGTGCAGTAATACGGAATTTGGTGTCGCTCAGGTAATTTTAAACGAAAACGAAATTTACGATCAATGTAATAAAATTGATTGGGGACATAAATAATAATTAAAATATGAACATATAATAGAAATTTTCTACACATCATATACAAATTATTATAATTTTTTACCTTTAGCAGAAAACTTTTTAGGGACGCCAATGACACATTTAATTTTATTGCTAGACGTTTTTCAAGGCGCCAATTTTTTATATGTATGTTCACAATTTATATTTGTATAATTTAACTCTATACTTCTCTCAGTATACTCGAACAATTAGCATATAAAACGAAAGGAGGAAGTAGCTGTTACATCCACAGTTCAGTGCCTTTCTGGCATATTTTGTCCTCACAGCAACTACTTGAGCTTCTCCTAGACGTTTCAGTGTTTTTTGTTCCCCATCCACAAAGTCTGTAGGCACATATTTTATGACGTACACACATTTTTGGTAATCGATAATACCCGAGGACGTCTGGAGCCAATAGTTCCCATTTTTACCCAGATTTCTCGTGAAGTAAAAATGTATTTAAAAAACTTTCTACTTAATGCTGAGATATAAAAAAACTGAAAACAATTTACGTACGGCCTTGTACGTTGCAATTTTTCCGCGCTTAGTGAAATTTCAACAGATTTTGCAATACGATGAGCGCGGTTAATATAATCTATGAAATTATACACCTCTACAATTTGATTGCTGTTATTTGACGTAATCCATCTGGCCAGTAATTACTTCCTGTTGATAATATTCGTATTTTTCACGGGCAGCGCCGCGATAAGGCAGCACCGCAAAAAGTTCCATCATGAAACTGCATTAAACTAACAATAATTTCATGTTTAATCAAGGGTTTAAGAACATGCAGCGTTATCAAAATGCCTGGATCGGGAAATTCTTAAACACAATTCAGCTGTTTATCACTTAGATTTCATAGAACACATACACTGAGAGAACAACTACATGCCGAAAGTAGCACTGGATTATATATAACAACAATACCCAGTAAACAGCTGGTAACAAATAATTATGAAAAGTAAAAATCAAAAATTATATGTCTAAATATAATTAAATACAAAACCACATACCATTCAAATGGTTAAATAATACAATCATTCAAATATCTTGTATTCTTGATGTTCTGTTATCATCACCCTTCAGGAAGACTAATCACGTAGTTGGGGCATGACAGACAGTTGTTTCTCTTATCAAAAGTTAGGGGTCTTGTCTGTGGAATTAGATATCTTTTGCATACTTAGATTTCTGATATTGAAGAACATTATTTGACTTAATTTGATAAGATAAAAAAAATGAATTTGGATAAGCCTAACACCTTTAAAGTAAAGTAAATGTGCGAGAGTTAATAATAAAATATATTATTAAATAATTTGGTGGTAAAACAATTAATAATTTTTTATAGAGTGTTGCGAAAAAGACACCAGAAACTAAGAGATCGGTAGGGGAAGACAAAAAAATTAAAAATAGTTTTCCTATGAGCTACGACTTTTTGTTGTTGAGGTATACAAAGTCACAGAAATTTTTTTATGCAAATTTTAACCATACGTTCTACGAAACACAACATAAGGACCTAATCTATTTTTGGCTGAAAAAATCTAAAAACATTTTTTTTATTACCTACTAGCAATACTGAATCGTTTCCACCCTAAACGGACCAACCCCCTCACCCTTCTTTCCCCCTCCACCCCCCTTAAATGAGATGACATACATTTACATTGAATAAAACGAAAAAGAAAAAATCAATAATTATGCATACATGTTTGTGCATATTTGATTAGTCACTTTGAATTTCGTGATTCTGAATTCATAATTGTAATCAGTGATCCAAGAAAGTCTCTATAAACAAATATTTGAGGATTATGAAGATCTTTTTAATTTCTTTGTCCGCCATATGGGATACGTCATTTTGAATTTCGTAATTCTGCCTTCAGATTCGTAATCATAGACCCAAAAAACCACAACCAAAAAATTCATGCATTTTGAAGACATTTCAATTTTCTTGTATGCCATATTGGATCCGCCTTTTTGAATTTCGCGATTCTGAGACCAGATTCGTGATCAGCGACCCAATAAACTCTTCGTATATAAGATTCATAGAAATTGAATGTCTTTCGCATTCTAAGCTCTTTAAAGATTCTTCTAAGTGATGGTTTCCCCGGGCATTTAAGACGGTGGAGAGAGAAAGGAAGGTGAGGGGGTTGGTCCATTTAGGGTGGAAACGATTCAGTATTGCTAGCAGGTACTAAAAAAAATTTTTTCTGATTTTTTCAGCCAAAAATAAATTAGGAAAAAACCGGCCTTAGGGGCCCTCCTCCTTTGGTGCTGGTTAAGTTTTTAAGGGTGCTAAATCTGTTAATGCTGTTAATTTAGAAAATTAACCGATTTAGATCAAGTTAACTTAAGTCACTTATTTTTTTTATTCCATTTCAATTATGTAATACTACTATGATTTTTTAAGAAAGCTAAATCATATTAGCTTGAATATAAATCAATTTATTTTCATCCAAAGAGGTCACTTTTAAAATATGGCTTATTAATTTCTAAACATTCTGTATATTGTGGAGTAGGAATCGATTGCGTGTTTCTCAAAAACGGTGCGATTTAAACAAGAACGCCTTTTTTTTATCTAGAATGAAATTGTACATTATAAACGTCTTATTTTTATGTTCCAGTAGCCCCTGAATTTACGGTATCTTTTTCCAAAACACTCTGTATACATAGTTATTTAATGTTGTCAAAGCGGTTCGTTTTTTATTTCAACAAATTTAATTGGAAACAGTTAATACGAAATTTTTTATTGCTTACTTTTTGAATTCTGAAAATCTTACATACATATGTAAACGATCACAGTGGGCCGACTGTAACCACTCTGTGGATTAGGACTCCCTGTACCCTTTGCAGAAGATCGCCCTGTGAGGTTTATTAGTAAATGATATATGTGTTTATGTTAACGCCGAGCGTCACCGCTCGGCTAATGTTTTGTTTAGGTTTAAGATACTTGGAAGGGCCTTGTTGCTGGCCCTACGATATTATAATATAAAAGGATTATTAAAAAATAGACGATAGAAGCGAACGCAGGTCTTTTTATTCTCTCCGTGATTGAATAATTTCTAAAGTAGTATAATTTTCTAAAGTAGTTTACACATATATTCTTAGTTTACTTTCTGTAGCGATGTTACACTGAAAGAAAGGAATGATTGGAATTTTAATGTATGAACTAATAACATCTTGTGAATATTTCACCTCTTTCTTTCTTCTTTTGCAATCAAAAAATAAAAAGTAAAATCTGTTCCTTTTTTGCCCTAAAAGCGTTATTTTCTTTACAAAATTGTAAACTGTAATTATATTTAGTTGCAGTTAGTAGTAAATTCAAGTCTAAATGAAAGAAAATCTGCGTTAATTCAAATCAAACTGTTTTCTCAGTGTAGTGATATGTTTTACAGCAGACACTTTTTGGAAGGTATTAATAATAAAGCCATAAATTTTCTTTCCAGTAAAAATGCAATAAGACTGCTTTTTTTATTCACAAGTGTGAATCTATCAAAACTTATTTTCGCTGCGATATCATTAACAAAGCTGAGCACAATTATGGTCGAGGCCTTCAATTTCCTGAACGTACTCTGTAGGTCGTCTATTGTTGTGACTCACTTCGCGCGTTAGTAGGAGTTAATTAATAAAAATCCTATTAATCTCTCGCTGTACTTGGCTAGGTGTATCTGCCCCCTTCGAAAACAACAACTAGGAACTATAAATAACCTGTCTACAGACCGAGAAGGAAATCGAATCCATCAATGAAACCGTTTTCTTAATCATCGGAGCCTTTTCAAATACAATTAGTGATAAAATCAAGGTGGAGCATAAAAACATTATCACGAAACATTTCTCTCGATGTGGCAAATTTGTGCAACTGTTCGAAATTAGAACGGCACACATTCCCGCGTTGCAAAACTGACCTTGCCCCTCATGGCAATCGAACACATTAATATTAACGTAACACACAAAAAATGTAGACCGTTGCAGTCGGAATTTTTTCAATTAATTATAATAATCCCCACGAAAAAAAACATCCGTGACTAAAAAACTGACGCAATCCGTTTGCTAAATACTAAGTTATGTGACTGATTCGAATTCTTTCGGAACGGTGTGCGATATTTCGGGCGAAGGTCCTTGATTTGTTTTCAGAAACGCGCCGAGCATTTTTTGTATGTAAAACTGTCGGTCGATTAATCCGCTTCGGTATTTCTAGAAGCCGGAAGTGTTCTGAGCGGTCAAAAGTCACAATTTTAAGTCGTAGAGACACGGTTTTTTGTTTTATAGAATATCGCCAAGGCGATCTTGGAATAACTGCGAAATTTCGGCAGATCGTTAAAAGTTAGTCTAATATAATTTACTCACGTTCGTCCTTCCATGATTTTAGATAAAATAAGCCTCGTGTATTTCAAAAACGTGGTTTACATACGTATTTTACGATTACTGCTTAGTTATTAGTTTTACCATCGACTTTAATCATGCACAAAATGCTCTTTAATAGACTCTTTTAGTGTGACGTCACATATTTAGACAACCCGCAACAAATTGTCTGTTGAAATTATACAGACCGAATCTGACCCTTGTGTACTATTTACATAGACACTATAGAAATGAACAACTTCAAATTAACTTATTTTTACAACGATTTGGAAGTATTTAAGTATTTTCTTAAGGGACTAAAACCCGCTACCAACTTGAAAAAATCAAATTCTATTGAAATTATTTGCAATAAACATTATCTATATAGCAAGGAAATTAAAAAATAACAACATAAAAATATCATATTTAAGTAGCTTTAATTTATATTTAATGAACGCATAAACACTATGTAGATGTGGCAACCGCGCTAATAATCGAGTGCAGTTATACACACTGCGAACCTACAGACCTCAGACATCGGAGATATTGCGCGTCAAATTCGAGTAAAGATGCGTACGCGTTCAAAAATGTATTGTGTGTAAACTATGTAAAATATAACTATTATATATAGCAAATATATCGCATTATTCTCGCGAAGATTTGTATCATTTATTTATTATCCGTAAATCATGTGAACTGGTAAAACAACGAGAAAATAATTATGTTAATTTAGTTCTAAAGAAATGAAATGAGACTCGCGCCCATCTCTCGTCCAAGTCAAAGAAAATGTTGGATGCAATTTTGAAGGTTCTGTGATAGAAATTACATTATTACTTACTGTTCGTGTTTTTCATCTTTGTTTTAGTAATGTTACAAAAGTTTTGCAACTATAACTAATTTTTTAGATATGAAGTTTGCTGAGAAATATTGATGTTCCTTTGTTATTATGTACAAATGCTTTTATCTCAAGTATTACTAATTATATTAATCAAGTAAAGAAAACTTTATGCAACCCTAAATATTGCTGGGTACGGATTACTATGTTTTTATAAACCATTAAATATATTAAAAGGATTTATCAACTGTATTTTTTATTCCAATATATATATATATATATCACAGCTTCCTAGCCTTTTTTAATTAATTTAGTTTTTTAAAAACATTACAATAAATAATCGGTTGTGGATAATTTATTGTTGATAACAATGTACATGGGATTTAGGAAAAATGTATATGTATGTGCTTAACTTACAAAAAACGATATAAAAGTATATTCCTAAATTTAAATAAAGTAAAAATTTAACATTAGCCGTGTTATTCCTAATGCGCATGCTCGGGAAGAATAGCCTCATACGCAGGTGAGATCTTGTTGATACGTCATTGCTGTCATCATTAACGTATTTTCTTTTCTTTTGTTTAATCTTGGCATTTTCTAGTTCTACCAAGTATTTGTATTGTTTTTCTTGGTGCTGTGCTGTGTCAGTCTGTTTATCGAGTGTTTTTTTTCTTCAAGTGGTTTATTATAGACGTACTCTTAACCATAACCAAAATTTCCTTGAATGATGTCCTGTTGCGAGGCTACTCCCCCTTACATGAAATTATCTTTAATGCGCATGCTCACTAACATTGATATACTTTTAATTTATTAATTACTATAAAAGTCAATATTGTTCTATAAATTTAAATATATAAATTCTATAATTCTTTTTGTTTGTCACTTGGGGTTTGAAGCTTCTTAAATATTTCTAATATTTCCGGAATATTGCGACATTTAAGGTCATGACAAAGGAGCCAATTTTTAGACACTTATGTCCAAAGTACATAAGGTCGAAAATCGATCTAGTAAAAATACTGAAAAATTCTTCATGACAATGTGTAGTATGGGGTTGCATATTGTTTGGCGTATGTGACGTCACTACTAAAAAGTAGTGAGCTTTAAAAAATAATCTACTGAAAATAAACGCATCTAGAAAAATTACTACAGTTAATTAAAAAAACATTTGATATCGAAATCGTATTTACCCCTCTCCTAAGAAATATCTTCATATTTTGGGCAACATACCTGAAAAGAAACAAAAAACACAATTAGTCACTGATGTTAATTAACACATAATGTTCAAACTAAGTTTAAGTTCTCCCTTACAAAAATATAAGGAAAAAAATCATTATCTCGTAAATTGGTGACTCTGGACAAAAAGTCCTGAAACGGGTCAATTTTTATTTCTAAAAGTGCGTTCTGCGAGATAATTGTTATACCTATGACTTCATCTGGGTGACTGTGATGACGTCATTGGCGTTTTTTTAATTACAAGTGTGTGTCATGCGATAGGTATTTTCCAAGATCTTCTAATTCTCTATTCAACCATACCAATGAGATTAGGCGATAGAATCTAAAATTACAATTAACAAATGACTTCAATAATGTAAACTGTCACGTGGTCTTTTAACTTTCCCGGTAATAAATAAAAACACACATAGTTTTTTACTTGATTTTTTGCCTTTTCAAAAAATATAAATGTACTATCAACAAGGCTACATTCAAACCGACTTAATTCACGTTTCTCTCAATTGCTGATATACTAGAAACATTCAAAGTGCTTTTTATCAACATGAAACGGAAAGAATTCAAATTCTAATAATGATTGGTTGTGGAGGCAAAATCAGGGAACAGAGAGAAGTTTGTACTTAATAAATACCCCAATTTATCACAATCCGCAGTAAACAAAATTGAAAACTAGATGTTCTATTAGCATATCAAGAAAATTACCTTAACAGTTCACGTTAAGCAGCTTTAGATAATAACATGGATCATTCAACAGGTCTTAGAATGGTAAAAAAGGAAAAGGAGCATCCTTAGAAAGCTACCTTAGTTCAGGAGCTTTTGGAAAACGATTTTGATAAACCAGATGAATTTTGTGAAGTTTTAATGGAAAAAATTAACCGAAATTCGATGTTTCTAAAAAGACTCCTAGATTCCTTCCAAATGGTCGTGTAAACCATCAAACTCGTTGGTATTGAGCAACTGAAAATCCACACGCAGGAGTATCACACTCAGTATCCAGAGAAAGTGAATGTTTGGACGGGAATATTTTTTGAAGGAACTTTAACATAATTGATTTGTGACCTCAGCACTCCCAAACTATGCCTGTATTGGTAGGAAACTATTTGGACAACGGTTTTCGAGAAAGGGCGAGGGATCAATTGAACGGCCACCTAAATCTCCAGATTTAACTCCTTTATAGATTTCTCTTTGTGGGGATACTTAAAAAGTAAAATACCTATACCAAAATAGACCATAAAATCTAGATGCATTACTGTTATACAGATGATGTCATATGTAAAACAAATATCTTGCAGAACACACCACTTTTAAAAATAAAAATGGACCTGTTTCAGGATTTTTGTCCAAAGTTACCGATTTACGAAATAATGAATATATTCCTTTTATTTGCACGATACTGGATATATTTATATATTTTCCAAACCAGCACCAGTACCAAATTTGGAACACATTTCTGATCAATGATTATTCATATTTATATGAAGAGAAAAAAATCGATTACGTGAAACCTACTTTCCCATAGCTTTTCTATCATGAAGTTGCCATTTTTAGAGTAAAACTGAAAAATGTATCACCAATCATCATAAATACAACAGTAGTTATTAGTAAAAGAAACACGTAGGAAGCTGTGCTGTTTGTCTTCAGATGTTTATGTTTCTGAAACACTGGAAATAACTATTTAAAGCCCTAAACAACACTTTTTTGTCAAGATAACTATGAAAAAGTGAGTTTACCTATTCTTTTAATTGACATTAGAAGATATTAAAATAAACATTGTTAATAAATAATCAAACTGCTATATCGTCGTAAATAGGAACTAAGTCCTAGCCATCGATCCTTTTGTTATTACTTTTTACTGAAGACCTTGTTGGTAGTTGAATTAGGGGACATCCTGTATAAGCTGTAGGTAGTCACGAACTTTCTAATATCTCTCAAAAGCATGATTTAATTTACACTTAATTCAACTCTGTTCCAATAAAGAAAAATTGTAAAACAATTTGATTTTATTTTCGCATAATATGTTCCAATAATGTTTCCCTTAAATTACAAAACTTGTCCTGCTGGGCTTGTCAGCACTACGACAATATTGTTAAATAATATAAAAAAATATCAATGCACGCATCAATCACTCAGTTATTCTATTAATTATTATATTTTAATCCCATCTCATCAACAATTACTCTAAAAATATATTTACCTTATTTATCGACGACAAACTTTGGCCGTCATCACCTTTATCGCGATTCAGTTGAAAATTTTTATGTATGGTCCACTGGATTTATTTTTAAGATAAAGAAACAATTAGCGTCTGATTGTTATATGAAGCCGTCCGTTACTTTTTTATTGTTTTATTAACTTTCTCGTATCAATTACAAAATATTTATTACTATGGTTTTAAGTACTTACTTTTACAACCTACTGAACACTAAAGATTAGATCCTGTGAAGCGTAGAATTTGCTATATCCTGATGTTTTTATTTATTTTAACAATGGGTAATTGCTTGCTTATTCATCCCCTTTAGGGATACCCGTATAAAAATTCTCCATTTCTTTTCATTTTCTATTATAAACCACAGCGAAATTCAACAGAATCGATAAAATCTAAGTCGGCGGTGGTAGAATCGAAACAAAAGTTTTATTTATAGGAAGCGTTTCCATGCGACGAATAAAAAAAACCGCTAATGAATCGGTACTTAATTGCTGCTGTGTACGCGGAATCAATGGCTGCAATCGCAACAGGTCATTAGCTCAGCATGCAGGTATATTAAATACAAACAAACAGAGGTCTTCGCCCTCTAGGATGCTACTAATTGTATTTAGACAAAGCGTAGCAGACCTCTTTGTCGCATATTTCTCTGCTGCTGTACTGCTGTAAATATGGTTAAACTCTAATTCAAGCATAAGAAATTACAAACACAATTTAAACATTGTTACAAATTTTGTTTATATGTCTTGGAAACTTAGTTTTCAGTTTTATAAAACTAGCCAAATGGTACTGTCTCACCATTTTCCTCCCCTTTGGCACCCCCGTAATGGTGGAATGCCCTGACCGCTTCTATTAGACGCAGAAAGGTCCAACCTACACAACGACACCAAAATCACTCCGATCGAACCAACACCCTTGCGACCGGCATTTGCGTAGATCTTTTCCGAAAATTGCCGAAGCAAAAACTAATGGGAAATACTTGTAAGCAGTTGTTACTTAATAGGTCGATACCAACGGTAACGACAGCCGTTGTTTACCTCAAAACCCAGTGAAATATTCGCCATTAAAAAAACAGCAAATCACGCATACTAGCTCCTAATGAGACCTAATGAATTTTCATACATCGGTTATACAACTATTAAGCGTTTTTCCAGCCTGAATATTTAAGTCATGTTTGAGTCGAGTACGAGAAAGTAAAGTACAACTACTAAGTCAAACGCCATACTACTTACGTACCAGCAGAAGTAACTGGTAAAATGGGACTTAGTGATCAATTTAGTTTACTCTAATTTTAGCCATTGAAAAACTAGTTATTAGGTCCAATTAAAAATTTACAATGTTGCTATTCACTTCGTTTGACTCCTTCATAATTTTGATAATATTCTTTGTAAAACATGGTGTCTCAAAACGAACGGGCCATGCTTCAAAGGTAGCTTTTTTGCGTAAAAATAAACCAATTGATCAACTTAATTACCTTAGTTAAATTTTGCTTCTTCAAAATGTCATTTTAAAATACAGGGTAAAAAAAATTAATAATAAAAACGGTTTCTTGAAAAAAATAAGTCCAAAATTAATTTAAAAAATCAATTTGACGCCCGGTGTCTCATAAACAAAAGACGATAGACAGTCCACCCTGTGTTTAGTGACACAACAAATATACCTTCTTTAGTAGTCTCAAAAAAACTTTAGTCAAAATTAGGTGTCAAGTACTTATTAGCTCTATGTTCTAGTACTTCTACTTGAAAAAATAAAACAATGTTGATCATCGGTTACCCCAAAAACCCCACTATTTATATTCCATTAAAATAGCTTAAAGTGGCCAAGTTACTCTAAAAACCATTCCTGTAGACCCGCGAAATTTTTAAAAGAAACATTGTATTAAGACAACTTAATCTACATCGGTTTATCCTCGGGTTTATCTTCAATCAAGGAAGTTACTCTTACAACACATCCCATTCGTTTCCGGACACCCTGTACATGTTTTCCCAAGAACGGTATTTTGAAACTTTAAACTGTTTTTAATGTTTTCGTTGCCATTTAACTCAATCTCCGGACGCGAGTTCTTTGCCCTGTCCAGACATGTGAAGTGTGAAGTGATTCATACAATTCCCAGATCAGTCACGACGGTCTAGGTAGGTAGACCAACATCCTGGGTGCCGAAACGTCCCCAAATACTGCGCAAAAAGATACGTGAATCGATAACGAAGGAACAGTTAGGAGATCCGGACGAAAAACGAAAGTGAAATAGTATAGCGGGAACGCGAAGAAAGAGCCATCGCGTCGCCAGTTAATAATAGTCGATTTCGGCAGTTGGCCCGTAGCAACAGGCAACAGGCCATTCCATTCAACGGTAACTCTAGTATACACCACGGCTGGCAAAAATAGACGGCTATCCGGGTGACGCAACTGGCTAACCATGTGCTCCACAACTAGCCTACAGTCATGGGTGTAGGCAACGGTAAGTGGGAGGGGGCACCAAAATTGTTGGTATATACAGGGTGTCCCACTAAGGTCGGCGAGGTACGATATTAGAGAAAGTATAGGCCCAAGAGTTCGGGAAAATTTCAATTAATAAACCGACCAAGAGAAATAGCTGAAATCGAAAAATTTTTGGCAAAAAAATTCATAAAACGGCATTCTTTTGAAATAACGCCATCTACCGATTTCCATATTGAGGTAAATGACATTACGCATTCACCATGAGATAAAGCTTGAAAAGACCTTTCCAACGAAGTATAACACTGTGGGCTTTTGATGAGCCAATCCTTAAAAAAATGCATTCTTCTGATCAGACATTAGGGGCTTCCCCCACCCTTTCTGTCTAGAGATAGAACAAAATGTCAATAACAAAAGTTATGCGCAATGAATCCATATCCATATTTGTACTATTTAAGGAGGTATACTGAGTTTACCCAATTGCACAGATGTACTTGAAATTTATATAGCGTATTGCTCAGTGCTCCCTCCGTCATATTTTTTTGAAATTTTGTTTGAATCTAGATTTTGAGATATTGTTGTTGAAAGTTGTTCATTTTAACATTGGTTTATGTGGCGAAGATGAACGGTGCGGCTCTTTTTTGCCCATAACTGAGAAAAAAATGTAGAAATTGTGAACAAAACTTTTCCATATATAGTACACAGTATTATCTTATGTTTGATGTAAAACTAATGTAAGTTTTGAACATAGTAAAGCTATATTAATTAGAAACAGAAACCAATAATGGCATTTCTGTCCGAGTTGAGGATTAATGTGGCAACGTCGCAATCAGCTGACAGCAAGGAGGGAATATATTTGAGACTCGATAAAAACGAAATTGATTTCAAACATATACATTTTTCCAAAATCCCATGTATATTGTTATCAACAATAAATTATCCACAACAGACGATTTTTTGTAATGTTTTTAAAAAACTAGATTAATTAAAAAAGACTAGGAAGCTGTGACATATTTATTGGAATAAAAAATACAGTTGATAAATCCTTTTAATATATTTAATGGTTTATAAAAACATCGTAATCATTACCCAGCAATATTTAGGGTTACATAAAGTTTTCTTTACTTGATTAATATAATTAGTAATACTTGAGATAAAAGCATTTGCACGGAATAACAAAAGAACATAAATATTTCTCAGCAAATTTTATATCTAAAAAATTTGTTATAGTTGCAAAACTTTTGTGGCATTACTAAAATAGAGCTGAAAAACACGAACAGTGAGTAATAATGTAATTTCTATCACAGAACCTTCAAAATTGCATCCAACATTTTCTTGGACTTGGACGAGAGATGGGCGCGAGTGTCATTTCATTTCCTTAGAACTAAATTAAAATAATTCTCATTGTTTTACCAGTTCACATGATTTACGGATTTTAAATAAAGGATACAAATCTTCGCGAGGATAATACGATATATTTGCTATATATAATAATTATATTGTACATAGTTTACACACAATACATTTTTAAACGCGTACGCATCTTTACCCGAATTTGAAGCGCAATATCTCCGATGTCCGAGGTCTGTAGGTTCGCAGTGTGTACAACTGCTAGTCAATTATTAGCGCTATTGGCACATCTACATAGTGTTTATGCGATCATTAAATATAATTTAAAACTACTTAAGTTGGCAGCGGGTTTTAGTCCCATAAGAAAAGCATAGGACCCCCTCCTACAATCCTCACTTCCCTCGGACCCCGATATACCTCCTTAATACACCTGAATAGGAAACATTTCTGAGAAAAATTCAACTGTATGTTTTGGTATGTAGATTGCGCCCCTAGCGGGCGATCTACGAACTTAAAAACTATTTCCAGTGATTTCTCTTGATCGATTTAGTAATTAAAAATTTTTTCCCGAAGTTCTAGGGCTTATACTTTCTCTAATATCGTACCTCGCCGACCTTAGTGGGACACCCCTATATAAAATCCTTCTCTTATGGATGCAGGTGATTATGATGTTATACGACGGTAAAAAAAAAGCAAATGCTGTGCAACTAAATAAGTGTGTTTATATTAGTATTACTGGTGAAAATACATTTTTTGTTATATTTGGTTCTGCCAATATCACACGTTATTCATTTATAAGACACCAACTCTTATGAAGCACGTCGTATTTATGCTTACCGGTATTCAGACAGACATTTATTTAAACAGTCTATGTTTAACAGTGTTTGTAGAAAAATATATATTTTATTTCAATTTCTATAAATAACTTTTACTGCACCGCTTTGACCCCGCCGGAAGAATGCATCGTACGCCCATGGAAGTAAATTATCCGTTTGATTGGACCAATTAACATGTGACTTCACTAGGAAACAGTCGCTTTTTCAAGGAAAATCTGATTTAACGTCTCGAGGAGAAACAAATGATCCGCGTTAATATTCACGACAAAAAGAACCAACAATTTATGAAATTCCATCCGATTTCAGTCGTTTGCGGTTCAGTGTCGCTTGGTCAATCGCGAACGGATTTTTTAGGTATTTTAAATGTCCGGAAAGGATGAACTTGTGCAACCGGAGCGATTGGTTCACGGCTTGCTCGATTTTTGACACGAACTGGGCTATTGTTATGTAAAACAAACGGCGGTTTGTGAATTCGGCATGAAAGAATGCGGACATCCACCACGCTGCAGAATAAGGTATTTTATCATATTTTGAAACATCAAAAGCAAACAAACGTCGGCTGGTATTTCCGCGCGACGTTGCCAAATCGGGCCGTATCTAACTGCCTTTGCGGATTTTATACGGGTCGGAAATACATTTCATAAAACGCAATCGATTACGAGTTCCTGCTAAAATCGCGGACGTTACATATTTTATTGCAGAGGGACGACAGTCAAGAAGGCCACCGTATGAATTTACCGCCCATACGATCGACAGAAACACACTGTAAAGCCGCCGATGCGTAACCGATACGACAGCAATAATCGACTATTAATCAACTGATTTATTACTTCCAATTTAATTACTTATAGAGTGCCGTGAATGCACGACCAGCTGCGGCAATCGTAGGGGCAAGTCGAGTAGGCCGTACGCGACCAGCAGACAATCGATATGTAAAGGCGTCCGTAGACGATCGCGCACTCCTTCGCGCGCCAGTGGAATGGAATATGTAGTAGTTACGATCTCAATTGGAACCGCATAAAAACATTTAACTCGTAATAAATTCTACGGAATCCATAGACGTCCAGAAAAATTTAGCCTTGTCTCGTCTAGATATACTATATTCCGAGTTATATTACCATACGATTGTCACGTTTTTTATGTTTAAAATTGCATTGTAATAAAGCATGTCAATTTTCGTTAATTTTGTATTTTTCCGTTTCCTCTTTGTATCGTGATCAGCCCTTCTTTAATTGCGAGATAAATTGTCGTTTTTGGATATCTTAGTTAATTCGTTAATCCGTTTCCTAACCTTTTTATCACATTGTTCACTATTTTCAATTGTTAAACATTCATATATTTAATATAATACGTTGACTTTGTACGTGTAAATCTTTGCTTTTAAACTCCGAGTTTGTTTCAATGCTTTCGACAAAAACCGGTTCCACTATTTGGGGACTCTCCCCGAGTTATTTCGTTATCCTTCGTTTCAAAGAGTCTCCAGAGAGCCACGCTAAATTACTAGATAATTACATATAACATTTATTTTAATAACTATTACCCGTTAATGGTTACGATATGAACAAATAATAATATCAACTAATAAATAATAATAGGTATTATACCAACAACTTACCCCGCTAAGCAATGCTCTGCACTGCACTGGCAAAGCTAAGGGAACCCGTGTACCATACAAAAAAATTATTTACGACCTAGTGGACCATTACTGGTTTGCTTTGATGACCAGCGCGCCGCCGTCAGTTCTACATCAGGCGGACTATTCGAGTATAAATTACGAGACACATCATGGTCAAAGCATTGGAAGAAATTTCAGGAGAAGTGCATACGGTCCCGTGCTTTAAGATTTACAGGTTCCAATTGACATCGTAACAACTTGACCAAACGGAATCGCAAGCACGGTTCAACTAAGAATAGTTTAGTAATAAACGGAGCCATTTCCTTTGTTAAAAAGTTGTACGAAAGTTTTTGAAAGCAAAAGCAAAATAGATATCAATGTATTAGAACTAGATTAGTACAAAAACGTTAAATTCAACTTTGTATCTATTAAATCATATACGAGTATAGCTGGATCCTGATACAAATACGTACTAGAAGATATGATATTCCTGTGAACTAAAAATCGGTTCGTTTTATGAATGACGTCACGTGGAGAGTGACTTAAGTGGTTGGTTGATAAAGTTTACGCCAATAATTGATGGTTATGTATCTTAAATTATGAAAATAATTACATACAAAAATTTGCTAGATATGACTGTTTTATTAATAATTTGTTGCCTCCATTTTTTTTATTTAGTAACTGGAGCCAATTACGAATATAGTTCGATGATTTAAAATACCTTGAACAAATTCAAACAATTTTGATGTTAAATATAAACGTCCCCAAAACTTCAATCTAGATTTTTTAAACGTTTTCATTATTTGGAATATGGAAAACATTTACTATTTACTACATTTATTACACGATTTGCTTTGGCTGCCTGTAGAACCAAAAATAGAACAATGTATATCGACGTCATTATTAACAGACAATAATGCTATGTCACCATAGCAATCAAAAGTTTTTTATATACACAAGTAATAGAAATATGAAATTTATACCACTTTACGACACGAGATTACCTTAGCGAAGTTCAGAAAATACGAAATTACCGATTGGCCACCACAGTCTTCCGAATTAAATCCTTCCGACGTTTTTTAAAAAATATATTTAAAATGCGAGGTGTATGGTACTAAATTGAAAATTAATGATTTACGTGAACGTATTACAGCTGCTTCCAATAATTCATGAAACCAGCTCGATGCAGAATTTCGAACAGTTGTAACATCACGTAATACTAATATTTTCTCTAATAAATATTTATTGATTGATTACATTTGATAAAAGCAATAACGGAATTTGTAAAAATAAAATAACTAAGATAAAACTTGCAAATAACAAATAATAAAAATGCTTTTTGTTATTTGTACTTTTATAAACTGTTAGGTTTTACATTCGACCAAATACCAGAGACGTATATAACTAAACATTTTTAAACAATGTTTTTATTTATTTTTAACCTATGCTGTTTATACGGATCCACTGTACAAGTATTTCCGATCTCAATTGAAGAACCAAGAGGTTGGAAGTATGTACCACGCAGCAACTCGGCATTGAAATATTTAAAAAACTTGTTCCCATATTTATTTAGCCATACCCATGTACAGGTCTGGTCGAACTAAACGTGGAGGTGGTAGAAATGTATATGCCTAGTAGAAGAATGCGCGCGCGGACAAACGACGTACACAGATAGTCGAACTGGGCGACTGGGCCATAAATCTCGGCTGTTGACAAGTGGTTGACAAATTGCCCAGCAGTGCAGTGCAGCAATGCGGAATTTGGTGCGATTCACGTAATTTTAATTTATTATAGGCACCTTCTATTAATCATTCATATTACAATTGCGAAAGGGAGAAATAAGAGGAATATTTTCTTTACTAATATTGTTACAACGTAGCATTTTGCAGACCTTTTGAAACGGAACAAAACGAAATTTACCATCAATATAATAAAATTGTTTGAGGACATAAATAATTAAAATATGTTGTTGGTCAAATGAACATATAATAAAAATTTTCTACACATTATATATAAATTATTATAATTTTTTACATTTAGCAGAAAACTTATGAAATTCATTAAATTTTACTGCTAGGCGTATACATGTTGAACAGACTTCAAAAAGACTATAAATGCTCTGTATAATTTAGTTGTTGTGCTACTTAATGCCGAAACCAAGACAAAACTCTACAGGGGGTTGAAAATAACTTCACGCAGTAGTATTTGAAATATCTCTTTGACATCCAATATATCGAGGGTATTGCGGCCCAGGTTTTCCTCGACAAGGTGTAAGATGTGTATTTTTTACATTTAGCAGAAAATTTTTTTAGGCACGCCTATGAAACTCATTAAATTTTATTGCTAGGCGATTTTATACATGTTCAACTAACTTCGGAAAGACTATACAGGGTAATTCACAAGCTACGAAAAAATGGTTATGAATAAAGATTTAAAAAATTTTCTTGCAATGTCAAAGTGTATAAAAAAGTATCATTGATATTACATGTCATATATTCATCCCGTTGAGTAGGTGTAGGTAATAAATAAATAAATAATAAATATAATTGTTTTGACAGTTTCCACAATATTTTGGTTTATTTTCCGAGTTTCCACAATGGATAAAGTCTAGATTGACATGGAACCAGTGCATGTTTCTCTTCCGCTATTAAATTTATTAAACAGACTTTTAAATATTTCATTATAAACAAAATAATATTTTTTATGATCCGCAAGATCAATTTGATCCCAATGTAGTTTTTCCTAAGGGGAATTTTGAAAGATCCAATAAACAAAGATCTGATAATTTATTGACATGAGGGAGAAAGTATTGAACGAAGTTAATACTATCAATGAGGTGGGTACCAAGGCATTTAAAAAAAGAACATACACAAAAATAATAATAATAATAATAATAATAATAATAATAATAATAATAATAATAATAATAAATAAATAAATAAATGTCTTTATTCACATTATTATTTGTACAAAAGAAAGAAAATTGACTAAATAGTGGCGGCGTTCGATTCCTCGCTCTTCTTCTTCTTGATTATGTGCGGGATCAGTAAATTGATCAAGATATTGTGTAAAAGTTCAGAACACGTATATGTCATTATGATCAGAGAAAAAGAGAGGAATCGAACAAACACAAATATAGTGTTCCATTAAAAAAAAAAACGATCATATTTCTGTTTTACTTTCGTTACAACCTAGGTACGATCCTGACTCTCACGGATTATAAAACAAACTATACTCGACGGCCGAAAATATAGATAGTGATTCATACATAATATAGAAACACTATTACCGTAAAGTGTATTATTTTATTATACAATTATTAAAAATTGTCCAAAGAGAAAACGGTCAATACATTAAGTATGTAGTGGATGAGATGGCCAAAGATCGACGAGTTCGTGTACTCCGTTTACCGCCATACCACTGTGAATTAAACCCAATTGAATTGGTTTGGGCACAAATAAAGAATGAAATCGCACGAAAAAACACCACCTTTAAAATAAACGACGCGAAATTATTATTACAGGATGCTATTAATCACGTCATTGCTGAAACATGGTGTAAGTGTATTGGACATGCACAGAAAGAGGAACAACGTATGTGGGATCTTGATACAACGGTAGAAGTGTTCATAGAACCAGTCATTATTCATTTGGGCGAAGATGATTCTAGTGATAGTGATAGCAACAGTGATATGTGAAATATATAATGTGAATAATGTGATATGTAAGTATTTAAATATATTAATAGTGAAGTGATTATGTGGCAGTGAAGTGAAAGTGTGACAGTGATAATATTCGTGAGATAATTATTATAAAATATGTAAGTACCTACTTAAATAAATATATTAATAGTAAACATTACAATATTTTGCGGCGGCGTAAGCCGGGTGGTGGTGGGTTATCGATGCCCAAGAGGGCATCGTTTTATAGAAAACACTTAAAATTTAAAAACAAAATGTTACTAAAATATTTTTGAAGTTTTCTCGATAAAACTTCTAAAAATAATAGATGTTATGTTTTATTATATTTTTTCCATATTTTCTACATCTTGTTGCCTTTTACGTATACACGCCTATGGATTTTCAATCCCCGCACGCCTCATCCTCCTTACTAGTCCAAGAGCTAGCGATGAATCACTATATTTTCGGCCGTCGAGTATAGCTGTTCATTACAAACGTCCGTTATTGTACATATTAACGCACAGTCCGAATAGTGATGACGGAACTATAATCGCATATCTCCGTAGTTAGAGATAACCCCCCGAACGAGAAGACGGGTATGAATGGCATATTCGCGCGATTAGAAAGATACAATGTTGTTAAATTGTGTAACAACTAATAATAAACGCTTTTTCCATGTTTTATTATAAATAAGCACTATTTTATCGCTGCTGTTGGTGCGCTTTATGGAAACGTCGATAACGGTTTTCATTCACTAATCAAATTTTACGCCTCGCTTCCATAATCGGTCAGCAGATTGGTTCCTTTCTACTATCAGCTCAAGCAGATACATGCGGCGAGATAACCAGTAATTACTCGTTAAGGTTTCGCTGACAACCGCAAAAATTTTGGACTATGGAAGTGTATGCATCTATTAGCCGATTCTCAAAACATCGAAGTATCTCCATAACTAACTTCTGCGTTCTAGAGACTTGTAATAAAATAAAAGTAAATTTACTTTACATATGCTTGACATTGTTCAAATTTAATGTAGCGACTGACATTACGGACTGCCAGTTCCTTCAATTTTAAGAAAACGCCGTGATAAATCGACCAACTCGCTTCTATTCAACAGCGTAAATTAATATAACGACCACGGTTCATTTACTGTCCTTGCGTCAACTATCACTTAATTAGAACTAGATAGATTGTCCCTCTTATTAAATTAGAACTTCGATTCGTCCCAGCTACGAACCAATCGCTGCCTTGCGGACGAATCCTCATTTTGGACTCTTCAGAACTTAATTTGTGACCGAATCCTCTTACTGATCAACATTACATCCTACAAGAAGTTTTAAAATACCTGTAAAAACGTAAAGTCAATAATGTTGGCATTCATTTTATTTGGCATCAAAGAAGCGGCGTCTTTCAATTTTCTAGAGCAAGAAAACACAAATAATTAGTGAGAATTTCTTTGAAAGTACTAATTATTTGGGTATTGACCGCGAGGATAAGTATAACACGCCAGAAACGAACTAGAAATACAGCCGCTTTACGATTTACTTGTCCTTAATATTTTCTAATTTCGCTCCGCGATAAGACATAAAATTCCTGCCGTATCGGCAGCTTTAGTTGTTAAAACCCACTTGCACACAACGATGTAGAAATTAGAAGAGCAGGCCGGAAAACATGAAGTATACGAGGCTAGTTCAAAAATACGCAAGACATTTTACTCAGGAGCGGGACAACAACAAAATTAGTCGATATTTCAACTGGGAATGTGCCGTATGCAAATTTCTAATCGCTGAAGACTGGCTAGTTTTTATAATCCACTGATTAGGTACTATTACTATGCAGATCGCGTTATCACTAAATATTTAAACAACGAAAGCATTAAGTTTACGAGATTATGCATACAGTTCATCGAGAATTAACATCCAAAAGTGTCGAAATTGCACACAAATCGCGGTGGCCCTGGGATAATGCAAAAAAAGCTTACAACACAAAAAAATTCGACACATTCCTGAATTTAATAAAAATAATTAATTGTTGATGTAACTGAATATCTAAGTGGGGGCGCGTATCTAATTTTGAATTAGTATTTTGCATATTTGACAATAAAGGAACGGTATCTCTTAATTTAAAAAAAGCAATTTTTTTGAACAGCTAGCTAGATTAGAACTCCATTGAGCATTGTTTTTCGAGTCAATCTATTTCCCAAAAGTGCATTTTGTGCAAATAACGGATGGCAATGACACCAAGTTGAGTTATCTCTATTTGTGACAAAAATATTGGTGTTCTTGATTCACACTAATCCAGTTCGAATGATATGATCTTAATTTAAAAAAAATATTCCTACTGTGGGTACACATGTTCGCAAGTGACCCATTTTTAAGCACAACGTCAAGAACGCCGCCGGACGCACCACGGGGTTCCGGAAGCCGACCCCTGCAGAGTGGCGCCAGGACCAGGGACTTCTGCCACCGACTACCAAGCTACCTGTGACCGACTTCAACCACAAGGCACTCTCCCCATCAACACGTCTTTTCAATAAAATTATTTATTATTACCGTTGAGAGAGCGTTTTATTCTTGCTGTACAGCGAAGGCAACCCTCAAGCGGTGACCCCGACGTGATCTTTTCAGCGAAAGTACGCGATTTTGTGCAATTAGAGTCCACTTGAGGGTTGCCTTGGCTGTACAGCAAGAATAAAACGCTCTCTCAACGGTAATAATTTTATTGAAAACTAGTGTATAGAAAACTTGTGTATGAAAAGACGTGTTGACGGGGTGAGTGTTCGTTGGAGAGTGCCTTGTGGTTGTTGAAGTCGGTCGTAGGTAGCTTGGTAGTCGGTGGCAGAAGTCCTTGGTCCTGGCGCCACTCTGCAGGGGTCGGCTTCCGGGAACCCCGTGGTGCGTCCGGCGGCGTTCTCGACGTTGTGCTTAAAAATGGGTCACTTGCGAACATGTGTACCCACACTACATTATACAGTTTTTACAATTTTAATAATAAAGAAAGCAATTTATTTTAAATAGCCAGCTAGATCGCCAAATTTGAACCTTATTGAGCCTTGCCTAGTTGTTTCTCGAGTCAATCTATTTCCTAAATAGCACGTTTTGCGCGAATAACGGATGCCAACGACTCTAGCTTGATTTATCTCTTTATTTGCGACAAAAATATTGAAGTTCTTGACTCACGCTGACCCAGTTCGAATGACTGGTTAAAAAATGAAGTCCTAAAAAAAATAGAAATGCAACATCGCCGGGCGACAGTCCAAGTGCCGGCTATTTTTGTGGCCTTCGGAACTGGAAGGCACACGAAAATAGAATCTATTTTTAAAGACATATTTTTTTATTTCAACAGACAAAGCCGGCTTGGTTACGCTAATAGAGAATCATGACTGGTATATTTTAAAATCTAGCAGGTGAACGAGTTCATAGTTGTCCGGAAAAATACGGTTAATACTCTTTACGGGCAATAACTCAATGTAGGTATATAAAAAAGCATACAAAGAGGATAACCTTACAGTTTAATATTATTTTGAGGAATTTTTAACTACTCTTATATTTTATTTATAAATCGATGATGGCTGCTTTTTTTATGCACGACTGGCGGATTGAAATTAAACTTTTATTATTAAAACATCCTGTATATATGTCTGTATAGTAATTAAATTAGGTTTTTATTTACACACCGTCACAGAAGTGGGGCAAATATTTGTGCCGAATTCTACATTCGACGCAAAACGCAGCCGGCTTTCAAAAATACACAAAAATCCGCTAGAAACTACAGACTGTTGCCTGCTGAGCAGTTTTTTTGGAACAAAACTTGAAAAAGGAACATTCAAAATCGAATCAAAAATGAAAAAAGCCAATCTACATTTAGGGAAACTGGTTTAAAACTGGTAATTTTGATCACATCAATAAACAGGAACCTTGACGGAAAATTTACATAATGTATTAAGTGAGAAAAAACAAATAAACCATATATGAGGCAATAGTTTGTCGTTCACGTATGCGGGGCCCGTGGAAAAGTACCGGTACAAACAAGAGTTGTTTTTTTAGACCATCGAGATATGTCGCGTATTTATAGGTATTTTATCGGTTTTTCGTGTCCTTCGCGTTAAGATTTATCGAATACAATTTTGGACCGATAAGATGTAGAAGCTGAAAATATATATTCTTTTCTACTACTACTATTACTACCGCTACCGATGTAGTAACTGATCATGATAACATCTAAAAGAAACATAAATAAAGGTTAAATAACGGTAAAGCTTGTTAAAAGCTACTGTGTTTTGTTTATTTCAATAACTACATACGAAATTATTCTGTGAATTTTGGAAAATTATACTATTTTTAAAAACCCAAACCGTTCTGCACAAAGATTATCTGGCGCCTATATGCTGCTACTTTATCAATGGTGCTTACTTTACTAGGTTTTATTAAAAAAATATATATTTTCTTTGTTTTCAACCGTTCTCAATAAATCTTACCTATCTAAATTACCGATCACTAAAAGTCGAGTATCGTGGTTTTACATCGACTGAAATTGCTGCTATTTCGAGAGTACCTCAGGGTTCAGTTCTTGGCCCGCTATTATGCAATACGTTCATCAATGATATCTGTGAGACTAATGTTCTCTGATACGCAGAATACTTTTAGCTGTTTATTTCTGTTACATATGTTGATGACTGTATTGCACTTCAAAAATGTTTTATTATGACGAAAAAAAATCATGTTGGTTTGGGGTATAATTAAGTACTGAAATTGTGACATGTTGCGCTGAATTTAAAGATTATTGTGTAATTTTTGATGGGGAATCAACATATGTTAGTTACTACATTTGGAATAAGTTCAGAGGAATTTCTTAAATACCTCTCTTCTAGACTTGACAATATACAGGGTGTACCCCTGTGTACATCCTGTATACGTCTAAAAATTTATAAGCGGGAAGTTGAGATTTTGTTAATGGAACATTGCTTCTATTCTGTACACGAATATTTATCTGGTATATGGACTTAGTTTTATATTTTCTACTTTATGTACATCTTATTTGTATTTTATTGTCATTTTCTTCTGTATGTATGTTATATTTTTATATGTAAGCCTTTAGGTACATTCATATTTGTAATTTGCCATTTTTACCACCTATTTTGACGTGTCCTATGTCATTGCAATGATCTTATGGACAATAAAATTATTATTATTACGTCTTATTAGGGGATCTATAATTATAATTGCCAGTTAAGGTAGTGTATTTATAAATAAACTTCAAATATTGTTGTTATGACAGCTGTTGAAAGACTCCTAACCTCAAAAAATAAATCACTTGTTTTCAATGTACCAATCGGTTCTTTGATCTCGACCGTCTTGGTCAAAAATATACAACAGAAAGCGTTCACCTGCCAGGATTACACGATATAATGCCATGTCACTCAGTGAAATTTAAATAAGTTTTTCGGTGGCGTCACGTTTTGTCCGACAAACCGCTGTTTTTACGTCGCGTATCGGACATACGAATGCACGTTGCTCACGTGAAGGACTGTACGTCAGCAATTACGCTAAGTGGATGATGAGGTTACGTCAGCAGGTAGCCTTAGTCAATGTTAGAATTTTAACCCCTAATCCTGTCTTTATTTTTAGAACGAGCGGTGATAATCGACGGCTCGTTATTTTATGCGATCTCTTTAAAAGAACATTACAAATATACAGTTCGCTATTTAAATTCGAACATTTGTTTATGAAGGTACGAAATCACATTAATTGGAAGCAAATTCATATGTAATCCGTACTCACTGAATTCGTCTACACCCTGTAGACGGAAGTGTTAGGAACACCCTGTACACGGAAGTGGATTCAAGTCCCTCTAATAATCGCTTATCGAATATTTCACTCTTTAAGAACGCAACAAAATATATCTAGTCCCCTAAGTGTCTTTACCAACCCCTTGACACGAAGAGAAGATGTTATTGATTTGGGTTTCATGCCGCCCCATTCAACCCCTGGCGTATCTTTCGCAGGCTTTACAAAGGACGATCAGAGAAACGACTGGAACATGAATTGAAATTCTAGAACAGCAATAGCGGAACAATTTAACAAAAAATTTAGATGTAAATACATACTTTTCTGAATTTCTTGAATTCTTTGATGTTATGAACGGAATTTACTTTTAAATGTATTACAGCAAAAACAAAATATGTTGTATTTTACATACCTTTCAAAAAAGTTTTGTATTCAACGTAAAATGTATCAAATATCTGTTATCTTTGCTAGGCAAGTGGATGATATCAGCACCTCGATAAGAGAAAAGTATATGTTATTCCTTCTACATTTTTGCTTGTAACACAGGAAGATAAGAACAGTGAGGTTATAGGTTGAGCGTCTTTGATACAAACAAAAAAATAAATATGATTAAATTAGTAATACCAGTTCTGATCTCACATTAACCTGTTGCAACTGCAATGTAGGTCGTGTAGGAGGTACAAGCTTGCTCATCGGACTGCAGATTCGTTAAATAAAAAAAATTAAACTATGAATTAAATAACAAAGCTGTTACACGTGCGGTAAACAATTAATTTGAACAGCAGTTTACGCGAGCTTATCTCCAAAGGCATTTAAATATGTATCCATGATATGCAGTTATTTTTGTATGTATGCAATTTATTCATAAATATTTCGTTTACAGATTCACCTACATTTGTGAAATATCTAGAATAACCATTTCGATGGAAGAGGACGTCACCTTAGGTTTGCATTTTTTATGTGCCAAAATAACTATTTTCAAATTAAATGAGTCACGAATCATGACATATGCATACACGTTTTCAATACGTGACCAACATTATTCAAATGACCCCCGCGCAATAGCAATTATTGTGGATTGGAGAAAAATTGCAATGGTTTTGCGTTTCAGGTTTCAGGTGGGTAATCCCAGATTAGACAGACCAGGTGAGATGCTGTTTAAAAAAAATATCACGTACTAGAGATTGATTAAAAGAAACGTCGCCTTATTTCAAAAACGCTAAGTTCTTAATGTAACAACCGTTCGAAAAATCAAAGAGACTCGTCACATAATAAATAAAGACAAATGCTAAATTTAGCGACAGAAGTAAAGTTGACGTTGCAAACCAAACAAGCGAACCCGTCGGTTCAAGGCCGCCTTTGCCAAATTCAGAAGGAATTAACGCAATCTGCAAAATATTCACGCGTTTTTTTTTTATTTCAAGTCGGACAACAAATCAAGCCCTGTCCGGTTCTCAACAAGTTACGGCGCGGCTTTTTTAATAAAGCGAATCGAGCAGTTTTTACTTCGGATTCCATGTTGCCTTACCCAGAGACCCATTTGTTTCTGTATCCCTTTCACTCGCAGCCAAACAGGTTCTGAGTTGGCGAGGCTTTAAAGGCAAATGCTAAAGTTTACCGTTTTTGCTGCGAGCAACGCGCTTTTTCTCCCACAGTTTTTACGCGAACAATGAAATTCCAACATGAACATACACGCTATTTGCGCACGGCCACCCTTTACTTTACTGAAAAATAAATACCCGTTAATTAATTCCAGTGCCTTCGGTTGTATAATCCCAAAATCAAGATGGCTCGGCTCGAGACGATTTTTTGTTTTGCGCAACCAAATGCAATGCTGCATCAAGTGGACTTTCTCCAATTTACTTTAGTTACTTAAGGCTGATAATCACCGGCAACTGCAATCTCCTAGATCTAGATCCAAAAAAGGCGTTCGAAAACTAGTGTGTCATGATGTTGCGTTTCTTCCCAACTGTAATCTTTTGTTTTACCGTCGAAATTTGACGAAGTGTCAGCGTCGCGCTAAATATAAACTGTTGATCGCCATTAGTGCAACAATTAAATCACAGCCTACTAGTCGCGCACGCCTTAGCAACAGAGCGTGTTTGTCGGTCGTAAAAAAAAAATTATCCGACCGTGGTTAGGTCAGTTTTTATCTCGTGGTAGATACAAAAATCGGCCTGAAATAACTCCAGATAATAGTTCATTTACTTATCTCAAGGTTCTCGGAGCTATCTAGGTAAATATGCTTGGAAGTGAAAGGAATTTGGAAGTCTCCCACTGGTTTGTTCAGCTGCAAATGGGTTTTAGCGTCGTTATCCTCGAATTTTTATCACTGTCGACATATGTTGAATATTTTTGTTATTTATTGTGTACATCAACCGTATCCAAATACGATAAAAATATGAAAATAAGCCCCGCAGTTGTTAGAAGTTCTATTCTGGTGCCCCGATTTATTTTTTCTGTAATTGTAAGATATAGTTGCAGAGAGAGTCGGAATATTTTCGAAATTCCACATTATTGAATATTGGTATCGCAGGATATTTTGACAAATTTGTTTGCAGAGTCAAATTTTTTTGTAATTGCTACGGATGCCTTATAAGTTTGTCAAGAAAGCTGAATATATGTTGATGTTACTCGCAGGAGTTTGTTGAAAAAACATGGAAAGTATTTTGGAAATCTGACATTCGAAGGATCTGAATAACGACTTAGGTATTTCACGAATTTGTATTGCGACATTATCACGAATTTGTTAATTGGAATTTTGAATGGTTTAATTTTAAAACCGAATAATGGGTTGCACAATAAAAAAGTAATTGAATTCCTAATAAATTTATTTACCTCCGCCATAAATCTATTAAAGTTTTAAAGCAGATAACGAACACCGAGGTAAATGTACCGATACCGGACGTTTTTACGAGACTATATTCAAATGTAATTGTTGCCCGAAGTCCCTAGAACTGCGTGGAACGTTTCCGAAACGTTATAAAATGAAATGACGATTCAGATAAGCTGCTACACCCACATAGTTACGCTCGAGATACCGAAATTTCGGCTTGGAAATCACTGGGGATGGAACCAACCCGAATTTCGCGACGACATGGCAAAATATAGGTCACGTAGACACAGGCGTGATTTAGGGCAAGTTAAAGCGTCACAGGTCGTGATTTTTTCCCGTGAACTTCGAACCGTGTTCGAGGGGGTTGGCACAATAATCACTGGCACATTGTATCGATTCATAGTTTCTCCTTGGCATATTTTCGCAGTCCCATCAACGAAAATACATCCCGCCCAAGCATACGCATGTGTGGAGCGGCCGGCTCCATACGGAAAGCAAGAAGTTTTTACCAACCTGTAGAATATGCGATTCGGCGTCGCCCTCCAGGTCGGACACCTGGACGCCGTCCCCGTCGAAGTCCGTGTGGTCGGAGGGGCCGCTGAAGTCGGACACCACGCTGCTGCCGCAACTGTTGCCGGAATCTTCCATGTTCACCTCGACATGCCTGTACGTCGTACCCATAATCACTGAACTGACCTTCTCGGGGTGGATGGGCGACCGATTCGACACTTCCCTTGTGGCGAGCACTGCACTAGCGAACCGCGGGTGAAGAGAGTGTGTGTGTGATTCTGTATTCGGTGTCGATCGATACCAAACCGCACTATCCTCTGGTTCACGCCGCACTGAGAGGCAGCGCAGGCCGCGGAATCCGGCTGCGAGTCGCGGGACCGCGGCGGCGGATGCGCGTGCGCGCGCGCCTCACCACCGCTTTCTGGAAATGGAAAACTCCAGCAAGGCGCGATTTTCGAGGCGGCTGTGATTTTCTGCACGTATGAGCCACAGAAAATCGCCGAACTTTCCAGCGGAGTCTGGACGACGATGACAAAATTCCGAAACATCCGAAAAAAATTCCTATTAAAAGGGCGCTCCTTCAACACTACCAGAATACCTATATCTGCAAATAATAGCCATAAATGAAATGTTGATTTTACAAAAATTCTGTGTTTTTATGAACAATACCAACCCAGGCATTTATTAAGAACATGCGGTCATTGTATAAACAAATAAAAAAGATAAGACACGAAATAATACAAAATAATAAAGCGAAATAAAATCCATGCAGCTGCTAGCTTAAAAAAAATTAAAACATCGGCTAAAAAAATGTATGAAGAGTCAAATAATGGGTCCAAATAAACAGAGCGTGTTCTACAAGAAATTCCCTGACGATGCCGCCGAGATTGACGCTCCAATTGTATTGCCTGAGGGGATACCAATATTACAAACATAAAAAAAATCTAAACCATCCAGGAATATCTTAAATTTTTGCAAGCACAAGGTCGTTACGAAAAAAAGATTATACTATATATAACTCGTCGTCTTTGAGGATTTCGGAGAAATAAAATATGATTTATGCACTTATTTTTCAAGGGAAACGTATGTGTTTTTGTATTTAAAAAAAAATGTGAGAAATGTTTATATTTTTTTAAGAATAAGTAGTAACCTATTTTTAGCCTGCATACATAATATACGTACTAGCCCACTTAAAACAATATTTTTCTTCATTTGAAGAAATCAGATTTTTTAATCAAAAATTACTTTTTCGTAAAAAGAAAAATTAAAGTTTTTCCTACAAATTGAATTAAGTAATCTTATTTTCACCTGCATTTTCTTCAGTACAAAAAAAAAATATATTTTTTGTACAATATTTAAAAGTCTAAACAAAAATTATAATTATACAGGATGTCATTTAAGTACCTGGCCAAACTTCAAGGGATGATTTTTTGAGTGATTCTAAGACGAAAAGTTTATATACAGGTTCGGAAAGTCCACATGGTTCATCGGCCGTTACGTGAGAGCGATAAAGTAAGTCATAGAAATCCGTGCGATAGACAAGGATGGTTACATTGAAGACGTTTCATAATCTGAATAGTCACTCCCACTTCTAACCCGAAACGGGCGGTGACTATTCAGATTATGAAACGTCTTCAATATAACCATCCTTGTCTATCGCACGGATTTCTTTACTTTACTTTGTCGCTCTCATGTCAATGCAGATGGACCATGTGGATTTTCCGGCCCTGTATACATAGGTCCGGTGATCCTTCGTTTTCACGATGCAGGGTATCAAACTTAGTTTAAAAAATCATTTTTTCGGAAAAAATTTAATACAACTTTAGCCGATTCTGTGGGAATTTGGCAATGTTATTTATGGTAGAAAGAGGCTAATATAGTCCTAACTACATTAAAAGTATTAAGTCCAGTGGCGTCCCAGGGAGCACCTTAACCAATATTTTTAACAAAAATAATGTGAGCCATTGACTTTTGAGGGTTGCTTTCGCTGTACAGCAAAAATAAAACGCTCTCTCAACGGTAATGATAAAGTAATTTATTGAAAACTAAGTTGTATATAAAAAGACGTGTTGACGGGGTGAGTGTTCGTTGGAGAGTCGCTGTGTGTGGAGTCGGTCGCGGGTATATGAGTAGGCATCTGGTCGCCGAAGCCAGCCTGCCGTAGACCCTTCCTGGAAGGTTGGTGCGTCCGGCGGCTCTCTTGACGTAATGCTTAAAAATGGGTCACTTGCGGCATGTGTACCCACACTTTTATATATTTATTCGCATTAAGCAACTAAAAATACAACTTTTTGGTCTCTTGAATTTTTTCGAATCTTGCTTCCTTTTTGAAGAAAAAAAAAATCACTTTATTGGGATAACACTTCTAATACTAGAATAGACTATTGATATGGGAAAAAATAACAGGTACATCCCAGTTTTTGATAGTTTGATAGTTTTAATTTTTTATTATATTGTCCCAGGGACATGCAATAAAGTGATTTTTGTTTTTTTTTTCTCCAATAAGGAAGCAAGATACGAAAAAAATTCAATAATTTTAATCTAGTTAGGGTTAAATTAGCCCCTTTCTACCATGAATACTAGGGTGACCCAAAAAAGAACGAATATATTTTTTCGTGTCTCTTGTGAAAATATGTTAGTTTATCATGTTTTAAGAGCCCCCTCAAACAATCAGCTCAAAAACATTTTTTTAGAGCTCGAGATGTTTAAAAATTTCCTAATTCGTCAAAAATTTATTTTTCTTTACATTTTTTTCTCGTTATATTATCATTTTCTAGGTTGAAAAAAATCTCGATTCTGAAAATTTCAAATCGATATTTTAATTTCTAAAGGTCACACATAATTATTTTAATTTTAAAGGTAGTGTACCTAAAATGTTTTCGAGCGACCTCTAAAAATAAATATCAACGAAATTCTTTTTATTGAATTTGATGAACAACAGAATTGAAATAAATCACGAGACACTTAAAATATTTCTCGAGGTAAAATTTACTACCGCACTGTATCAACTATTTATAATTTTTTAATTTTTTAAAATTTAAATGTCCTGATTTATTTCTATCCTTTTGTTCAAATTCAATAAAAAAAATTATTCGTTCATATTTATTTTTAGAGGTCGCTCGAAAACATAGGTACACTACTTTGAAATTTTCAGAATCGAGATTGTTTTCAACCTAAAAAAAAAATTATAAAATAACGATAAAAAAAATTAAAAATAAAATCAATTTTTGACGATTTTGGATATTTTCAAAAATCTTGAGCGACCTCTAAAAAATTTTTTTTGAGAGGGCTCTTAAACATGATAAACTAACATATTTTCACAAGAGACACGAAAAAAAAATATTCGTTTTTTTTGGGCCACCCTAATAAATACACTGCCAAATTTCAACAAAATCGGCTAAAGAATTATTAAGGTTTTTACGAAAAAAGGTTTTTTTTTTAAAGTTTAAACTTATGTTTATACAGGGTGATTCACAACTGGTGGCCAAAAATGAAACCTTGTTTTTTAAGTTTTACTCGACAATCTGGATGTTTTCGAAAAACATACGAGGGTAGTAATTTGTAGAAAATTGAAAAACGAATCCGAAAATATCATGGTTGTTACCGTAAAGCAGTGGCGTACTATTTTATTTAGAAAAATATGCCACCGATACCCTGTATCTCCGCCACTGAACCGTCAAAATTTTAGAAAAAGCCCTCAGATTTTGGACAATGTTTACATAAATACATGCGCCCAATTTCAAATTTCACTTGCTAGTTTTTAAATTTTTTTAAAAAATTAAAAATATTTTTTGAAGTTTAACACCCTATATCTTTTTAACAAAGCGTTCTAGATAAAAACTGTATGGGAAAGACTCCCCTTAAATTTCACCAAAGAATACGAGGTTTCATTTGTGAATCTAAACTATTCGTCTTAGAATCATCCCTTGAAGTTTGGCCACGTACTTAAACAACACCCTGTATATGGTCGGATTTCGATACAAAAAAATTTAACAACCGTAGACGAAACTACAGATAAGAAAAATAATAAAATAAGGCATCCTAATCCTACAATTTCTTAGATGTCACTTTTTAAAAATTTGTAATAACATTTTTTTTATTCAAAACTGAAAAGGAATTGACCTATTGCAGTTTTTTTAATTATTAAAGATTGTTTTTGCAAAAAAATCATACTGCTCCTGAAAAAATGCAATTTTTTCGGCATTAATTAAAAAAAATTAAAGGACTGAAAAATAAATTAAATTCATTTGTTTAAGTTTAAAAAATAGGGTGTAGAATAACACCGTATTAGATTTCAATTAAAAAAATTGTTAATGCGATTTTTCAAAAATAAGTTTTTTAAACAGCAGGTGCGTAACAGCAAACGAACAAACATCGATTTACGCAAAAATTGCAAATCCAAATTTACGCGCTCAGTAACGTAATTAATTGGACGCAATTAATTGACCAAACGCTGTGTGAGAAAAAAAAATACCACCACTTTCCCAATACATGCAATAAGTGTAGGATATAATTAGTTATCGCGGTTATTTTACCGTATTGGCAAACGTCTTCTTCGAAATTCACGAGTTATTCGATCGAAAATATCATTGTTTATAGCATTGCGGTAAGAGGTTATTATTTACACACTTATTTTGACCACAATTCGTCAGTACAAAAACGGTAACTTTAAGATAACAAGTGTACCTGGGGCTTGGTTACGCAGATACCTGGAAAAAAAAAATATGAAATCGGAATCGAGCACGAAATTTCAACAAATTAAAAAATTCGCATCCAATACTCTTATAGAGAAGAAGCTAAATTTCCGTTTACCACATTCGTGTAGATGTCGTTGCCAACACAATACGTTTATATACAGAAAGGTGTAATAAAATGTTTATATGACAGATAATTAATTTATTTGAAAACCCAAATTTTGAAAAATGAAATAGGATTTCTAGAGATATATTGTTAGATAATGAATATCCACAAAAAATTCTAATACATTCAGTAAAAATAGCAATTGTTTACCTAAGGTATATTAGAAAAATTAAAAAGAAATGGTAAGTGGTTTTAATTTCCAAAATTTACCACACTTTCCAAAATCGAATCCAAAATTCTGTCGTAGCACTCCGAAGAGCCACAAACCGCTCCATCCACGGCAGTCAACATCGACAATGTACGATATTGTCGACAGCCAAAAAACCGCCCCAAGCACCAACGACGCGAAATAAGGGCGAAGAAGCCGTTCCAAGTCCTAATTTCGGAAGACAAAAATTATAATAACATAATAATAACCACTAAAATCTAACAAGGCCAGTGTAGAAGGGTATCACATTCTAGGAGTTCAGAAATGGAGAGCTGCACTAAAATGGACCACGCAAGAGAATGGAGATGCCCCTGTCTGTGACTGAACGTCCACCCGATCCTTCGACAGAAATATAACCAGGGCACAGGTGCCTGGCCAGTGTTAGTACCCGCTCAAAATTTTGTATCGATATTTTAAGCCCGAAATAACACAGCCACACACAAAAAAAGTTGTCTGTATTTTTCATGCGACATGTTATCCGTAGTATTTTTGTCTCCTGATCACGAATCCGGTGTCAGAATTGAGCTATTGCATCACAGGAATTACCTAGCCTCAAGAAACAGGTCAAAAATAGCCAAAATTTACGAAAAAGTGCTAGGAAAAACACATTATTTTTCTATATTGAAATGGTCAGTTATATGGTTAAGACCCCGCCGAACGTGAATTCGCGGTCAGAATTGATGATTTTTTTTCTAACCTCAAATTAAGGTCAGATATCACGAATTTTCAAAAAATAACAAATTCTCGTCAAATTTGGTATACGAGGGTTTTCGGGGTCGCTGATCACGGATCCGAGGTCAATTTTGCAAAATTCCAGATGGCGGTTTCAAGATGGCCGACCAAATTTTCAAAAAATAACACATTCGCGCCAAATTTGGTATACGGGAGTTTTTGGGGTCGTTTATCACAGATCCGAGGTCAATTTTGCAAAATATAAGATGGCGGATCCAAGATGGTCAACTAAATTTTCAAAAAATAACACATTCGCGCCAAATTTGGTATATGGGGGTTTTTGTGGTTGCTCTTCACGGATCCGAGGTTAATTTTGCAAAACGCAAAAAAGGGCGTATCCAAGATGGCCGACCAAATCTTCAAAAAATAACACATTCGCGCCAAATTTGGTATACGGGGGTTTTCGGGGTCACTGATCACGAATTCGAGATTTATCATCAGATCAGATTTACAAAATTCGTTTTTAAAAATTTGATCAATTACCTATATACTTTATTACCGGGGATTAGGTAGAAACATCGTGAATAGATCTTTTAAAGAAAAAAGTACAAGATATAGCCGAAAAAAAGAAGGTTAAAACATGATTGGGTACTCAGGTTATAAAGTAAACAAAAATATTACAAAATGAATTTCGCAATTCTCGAATTCGTAATCAGCGACCCCGAAAACCCTCGTATACCAAATTTGGCGCGAATCTGTTGTTTTTTGAAAATTCGTGAAATCTAACTTTAATTGACCCGTTTCTTTGAGGTTAGAAAAAGAACAATCAATTCTGACCGCGTATCCCCATTGGGCGGGGTCTTAACCATATAAAAAATAATTATTTCTGACTAAACTACGCAGAATTCGAAAAAAAAAAAAGGTAGTTAGATAACTATCCTTATTTATAACCGATTTTGATGAAACTTATGATAAAAAGACCCTTATGGTATGATTATTACTTACAATTTTCATTCCATTATCTTAATCAGAAAGTTATTTTAAAAATATCCAAATGATAAGACCCCTTTGGAGGGCCATATTTCGGTAACGATGCTCTGGAGGACCAATGTTTATAGAAACTTTTTTTACTATTTTTGGCTCTACTTTCACCCCCTTAAATTTTGTACCAACTTTTTCAAATACCCTGTATATCTTCGTCTTGCATTATCAACAATAAAGGAAGAAAATAGTCTTAAGGTGCTACGAGAGCAAAAGTCCAAAAAAGTCGAAAATCGAGTAGAAAATGCTGTAAGAAATTAACAAGTAAGCTTTTGTAACATTTTGTTGTTTATACTCGGATCCGTAATGGATGAATGTTATCAGAATATTTTTATCTGAACTGATTTTGAAATCCTATGCTTTGTACTGTTCCGTGATACTATTCTGTGTAGGTACTATGAGTTCAGCGATATGTTGTCGTTCTACTACAGAAAACTAAATAACTATAAGAAAAGGTGCTCAATCCTACATGTAATGACATTTATTGAATAAAATAAGAAAACACACATTGTCAAATTCTTTTTAAAATAAAAAAAATATCACTTAGCTTTTATTTTTTAGATTACCTACTAACAGTTCCAGTAATATCACTTAGTTGCAACTATCCGCGAAGTACAAGTGTCGTACATAATGGCTTGTTGACTTTATCAAAGGATTTAACTGCGACCTACGCTACGGTTCAAACAGCCGCCCGTCAAGTTAAAAGTACCCAGCAGGTCTCTTTAACGAAAATCAACTTGCAGATTACGAATTATGCTGTTCGGTTTCAACACATAGAGGTAAGAGTCGTTTAAATGGCGATGAACTTGAAATGTCAAGGTTATCCTGTTGATTGAGATGGTCTTACACAATCGGCATAATTTATAAATATGCTCGAAAGTAACGGCGGCGGTTTAATATAGAACTCGGTATCTAACAAAAAACATAATATTGTATTTTGTGCAAAAAATGAAGTACAAAATAGTTTATTTTATTATGTAAGTCATGACAAAATTACCAATATAAATGTAATGACAGTTTTTAGTTTCGGAAAAGACGTCGTAATTTTCTCAATTCAATTATATTTTTTGGAAAAATTATCTTTGTTGATTTATAAGCATTCGAGTTTATACAGGGTGTCACCTAACAAATGTTACATATTTCAAGGGTATAATCTAGAAGCCAGATGGTGTCGATTTAACCAAACTTGCATAGGCGAAAAATGTCGCAAAAAAGTTACAGTGTTAAAGTTTCTTTTTTTATTTAATATTTTCTGCTTAAGTCAGAACAAAGTTAATAGATTTCAGCAAAATTTGCTGATGCTTAGTTTCTCTTGATTATGTTCCTATTAGGTTAAATCATACAGGGCGTTCATTTTACTATAATCCTTTGTGAATATTCTTTTGCAACTTTTTTGTACGTTTAAATTTTTACACTCAACTATCAGAAATAGGTAGAGAATTTATTCTACACAAAAAGTAATACCTATCAAAAGTCGAAATTATGTTCGGTATTACAGAAATTATTTATTAACACGTTTAAGCAAAGGTAACCATTTGGGTTCTAGATTATACCCTCGAAGTATGTAACATTCGTTAAGTGACACCCTGTATAGTACGTATTACACAGGGAATAACGTATCATAAATCCTAAGGGCAATATAACATAAAATATTTTATTATGAATTATGATTTACACCTTTGATGCACACATAGACTGCGTTGGTCGATATCAAATTTAACACAGGTTTCCATTTAAATTCAGGGAGAAATTAAAAGGTGCAATAATATATAACGCGTTCCATTTGCAAAAATTAAACTTAGTAATGCCTAGAAGAAAAAGGACAGTTTTTTGTATCACTAATATTACAAGACCAATGAAATATTCTACGCATTTCTGTTCTTCACAACCTGCTACAATAGAAAATATTTCTATTCCCGGCGATTAACACATGTATAGTTCTTCCGAAGTCAGTTGCACATGCATAAAAAAACCTAGCAATTAAATGTAATGAGTTTCATGGGCGTCCCTAAAAAAGTTTTCTGTTAAAGGTAGAAAATTATAATAATTTGTATATAATGTGTAGAACATTTCTATTATATGTTCATTTGACCAACAACATATTTTAATCATTTATGTCTTCAAACAATTTTATTATATTGACGGTAAATTTCGTTTTGTTCCGTTTCAAAAGCTCTCCAAAATGCCATGTTACTTTAATATTAGTAAACAAAATATCCCTCTTATTTTTCCCTTTCGCAATTGCAATATGAATTATTAATGGAAGGGTGCCTATAATAAATTAAAATTATCTGAATCACACCAAAAATTCCGCATTACCGCACTGCACTGCTAGGCGACAACTGAATTTTATGACGCAATGGACCAGAGAAACAGTGCGCATTGCTCTTTGCCCACACGCTCATTCTTCAACTGAGCGTATACATTTCTACCACCTGCAGATCTGTATATGGGTATGGCTAAATAAATGTGGGAACAAGTTTTTCAAATATTTCAATGCCGAATTGCTGCTTAGCGACCTTGAAGATATTGGTTCTTCAATTGACGTCGGAAAAACTATAACATATATTTTCAAACGGGTTTTACACAAAAATTGAACATTCTACCAGTATGAACCAATAGTACCTTTTTTTACCAAACATTTTACCAAAGTCAAAGCATAAAAAAGTTGTGGTAAATGTTAACCCCCTCCCTCCCAATATTGGCACTGATGAAAATTTGTAAATTTCGATTTAGTAGCGGACTGAGCACGTAAGAGTTAAGCTAGTTACCAAATTTCATAAATTTATCTCAACTGTTTCGGAGTTATTTAGAAAAAGAAAAACATCATCAGAGTGGCCCCTTTAAGTGGTTATAACTTCCTTAGGAAGAATTTTTGGATCCACTTTTATAAAAAGAAAAAGTCTTTCGACATAGAACACCCTGTAGAAATATTGCCCGCTAATTTCGGGACACCTTGTTTGTGGATGAATGGGATGATATAATTTGTGAGATTATCTTGACATTTACAATAATAAACTGATTGGAGTATCACAACATTGACGGTTTGATATTTGTCGATTTGTTATTTTCACGGACGGTGTTTTTCTTTTGAGTGGCTTCAAGTGCATTTAATAATAAAAGTTCTAAATGAACGGAAATAAGTTGGTAATTATGGTAAAAACCAAGTATAGCTACCATCATCTAGTACATTTGTTATTTATTTAACGTTTTGTCTTTTTGTATCTTATTAAAAGAATTCTGTGCAACACCGGCAATATTGCAAAGATGATCTACGTTATGCGTACTGTGAAGTCAGTGGTTCTCAACAATATTTCAACAACAATTATAAAATCATGCATAATTAGTTTTTTTGACTTTATTAATCCTGATTCGTAATAAAACTATTAAGTACATGTTCACTATAAAGTGAACGCTATCGCTGCTTAAAAAATAAATTCAGGATTCACCCTGTACATGTTACAATCGCGTGGATTTTTACGACAGTTTTTTTCCATACACGTACTCTCACTTTTTGAATCTCGCGATGAGGAATATGGGTCCTCCTTGTCGATCTCTTCGAACAAAGAAGGTCCCCCGTCTAGGAGGAATACCAGTTCGTGCCAAAGATCGACGCGCGCGTTCACTTTCACTAGCACGACGTGCAATACTGATCGCAGATATAACGGAATGAATGCGGATGATTTGCAACTTCTTTCTTAAGGTTGGATTGCAAACATTAAAAAGTGGGTCGTCTGTGCGGCTCAAATAGCGAATGCATTTCCGTAGATAACCCATATCCAGCCGTCCTTTTCGATTCTCAATCGACAGGCTCGATCGTGTTCGTTTGCTGTTTAGTAGATAACAGTCCGCGTTAGCCTAAGGGCCACCTTAGCAAAGCGCATCTCAGGCTGCATAGCCGCACCACCCTACCCAACCATAAACATGACACCATCCCCGGGGTTTACACAGACGAACCGGCGAAGCAAGAAGAGCGCCAGAAGAAAGGGCCCTAGCCGGCGGGGCCCAGCCAGGACAAAAGGAGGTCCCGCAAAGCGCCTACACCGGCCGCATTTGCGGTCGGGGTAGACGACGGATGGGGCCCACCTACGAAGGCTGTCCAGGCCTACACGAGATGAGGCAGGATAAAGAGGGATAATCCCCCTCGATCCCAAATCATTGAGGCCAATTTCTAGCCATGGAATAATGGCGAGTAGATAAGAGTGTTGGCACAGGACCGGATTTGTCCTAATGCGTCTTTTTATAAGCGAAGTTTTATTGCTTATTATGTTGTCTTTTTGGATCTGGATTAGATCAGGAAGTATGGCGAAGTGGATTTCAAAAATTCGCACCACTTTCGAATTCAATTTAAGAATGTATATAATTTTCACCGAAGTATCGACAATTTCCAAGGAATCTCCTACGAAGCTCCCAATTGCCATCAAACAGTAGCAGCCGTTGCAGACGATACCGACGGAGGATGCTGCTGACGACAGAGTAATCGTCGACAGTGCGCGAATTTTTGAAAAATTAAACAGCAAAATTCGGTCTGAGGTTTTGTTACAGTTACTGGAAAAATTATTTTTCTATGTATCGACATTCTACCCGTTGAAGTTTATACAAGCAACTTCAGGTGTTATTCAAGGTTGGGTCTTAGAGCTATCCCTGTTTTAATGTATTCATAAATGACAACAGTATGAATACACAGCGTCCAAAAAATTGGGGGTTACGGGGTTAGACAAATGTATTTCCAATCACTATTGAAGTCAGTTTGAAACCTTGAAAACCGCTTTCTGAGGAATGTCTTGATGCTAGGTTCAAAACACGAATTGATCCGGGAATCCTGACTTTAGATTCGGATTCATGGGGTTATAGTATTAATGTATACACTGACCCAGTCTACTGTTTGACACCCTACAATTGTTCAGGTGCCATCGAAAACATAGACGACTACCTGAAACTGCAATGTGATCTTAAAAATTTCTGATCACTATCAGTCTTAAAATATAAAAGAAATTAAAATGTAACAAATCTTACTGCATTTTTTATTTAAGTACAAAAGTACATACAATGGCGCTTACGATAACCTATTATATTTGTAATATTACACAGGGTGATATATATTTTTTGGCAAATAATGATCGATGATACCCACACCTCCGCCACTGGTAACTATGTACAGCTGGTAATTTTTTGTTTCATACCTACTGTCATACTAAATAAGCACACCGAATTTGGTTAAATTATCTCAAGCGGTTTAGAAATTAAAAATAAAAAACTATTTTTTTTTTAATTTTGACACGCTGTAGCTGGACAATGGCTGTCCTGAGACCCCACATTTTTTTTAATAAAAAAACCCTTATTTTTGACCACAGAAAAAGCCCTAGATTTTTAACCTTCACTTAAGAAACACCCTGTATATAAATTTTTTGTCCACTTATGTTTACTTTATGTAGTCCAGGTATCTGCTTTATAAAAGGTATACTTGGGTAAAACGCATATGATTGGAGATTTTTGCTTTAACGGCTTCTAAACAACATTAGAAATCATAATTTTTCTATGCAAATAAAAAAAAACGTGGGCTTAATTGTTATTGCAAAAAAGTATAAAAAAATAGCAAAAAAATTTATTTTTTTCTTGGATTTCTCGTCGACATCTTAGCAACTATTCATTTTAGACAAAAATGGAAGAGGAAAAAAAGTTTTGTAATTAAATTTTGACAAGATAGATTTAGTTGCAATTCGAAAAAATAATTATTGTTATTGCAAAAATCGGAAAAATCATTTAAAAAATGGCAAAAAATGCTAGTAGTTTGTTTGTCAATGTTTTTCAGACACTTGAATAATACCTAGGATCTTCATACTTTTCCCAATTAAACTTCTTAGTGCATAGAATCATCACACCAAATTTCATCCAATTCGGTTAGATAATTTTTACATAATAATTGTTTAAATTTTTTATTTTTTTTTTAATTAAAAAATTTTCAAAATCAAATTTCTAAAAATCTAAAGCCTTCGAATACTTGAAAATTTCACCACAAAAAGAGGAACTCTCAAGCTTTAAAATGGTTTATGAAAAATTCAATTCGGACGTTTAGGTGAGCCGTGGTGATTCTTTAAACATTTTCGCAATTTTCACGCTTATAAAAAATTGCAGTAATTTAATGTTTTTTTCAATCGATTTTGAAGAAGTATTACACCCATTGCCAAGGACAAATGTGTTCATTTTTTTAATTTTAAAATATGGTTTGAAAGTACTCGGAAAGACGAGTACTTTAAAAAAAAGCCTGATGATCCGCCCATTATTTTCGGAGTTATAGCCCTTATTTACAGCAAAACTATAAGGGTATAAGGGCTGTTTTTTGAACTAATAAGTGTGTCATCCCGAGTACTTTCCAGATATAAATTTTCAAAATTTGCAATCACGAGCGTCCCATTTAAAATGTCACTCAAAGATATTCCAGACCGCGTGAAATCAGTGGTAGGGGGAGCAAACACACATCTACTCCGATCTGAATTTTCGAATTCAAAACTGCGACGCTCGGAAAAATTTCACTTATCTCAGCTTCTAATGGACCAATTTCGATGTTTTTTTTTTAAATCGATGTCTCGCTACTTAAAAAATTCTATTATCATATTTTCAACTACCTTTTATTATTAATTATTGGACTTTTGGCATGCAGATACAGTTACTTTAAAAAATGATTAATTTATTATGTTTATTTATTTACTATATTAATATTCACGACCAAAATTTTTGCATGTTGCACCAGGTAATACTAGTAAGTTTGTTTAAATGTTATAAAATTGTTTAAACAATAATTATTTAAATAAACAACTGAAAATTGGTATTCATTTTTAGTTATACAATCAATTTCTAAAAATCTTTCAAAAAAAAAATAAATTGTGAATAATTATAATTTTAATTTTTTCGTTTACTCTTAAAATATTTATCTAAAATTATTTTCTATTTATATAAAAAAAGTGTAAGAATCTTTTGGATACTTCAATAAACAGTACACACTTTTCATGATTCTTCAAATTTTACTATTTATTCCAATTTTTATTTACATTTAATCTAATCTAATTCTTTTACTAGTTGGTGATTTTTCACATGCCTCATCAGTATTATCACAATCTATTTCGTCGTCGATTTCCTCCTGTAACTGCAAAATATCATTTTCTAACGACTCTGAAATCTGATTGTTCAGTTCTCTTGCACTTTCTTCTGACATTCTTCTTCAAAATCGATTTTGAACTCGTCTTCTTTCACTGTTTAGTAAGCATTTTTACACATTTGTCCTTGGCAATGGGTGTAATACTTCAAAATCGATTGAAAAAAAACATTAAATTATAGCAATTGTTTAGAAGGGTGATAATTGCGAGTGTTTAAACAATCACCACGGCTCACCTAAGCGTCCGATTTGAATTTTTCAAAAACAATTTTAAAGCTTGAGAGCTCTTCTTTTTGTGGTGAAATTTTCAAGTATTCAAAGGCTTTAGATTCTTAGAAATTTGATTTTGAAAATTTTTTAATTTAAAAAAAAAATTAAAAAATTAAACAATTATTATGTAAAAATTATCTAACCGAATTGGATGAAATTTGGTGTGATGATTATAAAAACTAAGAAGTTTAATTGGGAAAAGTATGAAGATCCTAGGTATTATTCAAGTGTCTGAAAATAATTGACAAATAAACTAGCATTTTTTGCCATTTTTTAAATGATTTTTCCGATTTTTGCAATAACAATAATTATTTTTTCGAATTGCAACTAACTCTATCTTGATCAAAATTTAATTACAAAACCTTTTTCCTCTTCCATTTTTGTCTAAAATGAATAGTTGCTAAGTTGTCGACGAGAAATCCAAGAAAAAAATGAATTTTTTTGCTTTTTTTTTATACTTTTTTGCAATAACAATTAAGCCCACATTTTTTTTTATTTGCATAGAAAAATTATGATTTCTAATGTTGTTTAGAAGCCGTTAAAGCAAAAATCTCCGATCATATGCGTTTTACCCAACCCGAAACAGATACCGCCTGGACTAATGTAGATTTTAACTGTTTTTAATCTGTATTGTAGGTGCGTCGCAATTGGGTATTTGCATCCCTTGGCAGTTTTTTCTAAATACAAAAGTCGTTTTCAGTATCCCGGCCCGTCAGTGACGCCGCTGTACGGCCCGATCGGCAACCGTTTTAGAACGTACAAGTCCCCGCGGTCGTTTCGCAAACCCAACAACGAGAAAACCGTTGTCAACCACTGGAACCGATATGTTATAATTATTGCGCTCGTATATGTTTTCCAACTTTCAGCGACCTTATGATCGGCCTTCTGGCGATCGGGCAGCGAATTTTTGTCTCAAGGTTTATTATTAAAATGAAAGTAGAATTGCCGCCGGAGCGGACTAATGTGGAAAAGCGAGCTGCGAGCGGCTGTTGCGCAACCACCTAGGTGGATTAGTTGGTTGTCTTTGTCTAGGCCGGACGGGGGAGACGTGGTGTCGCGAAAATGGGAAATTATACGCCGATTTCGATTTCACCCAGATGCCCCAAAAGCCAGATCAGATGGATCCTAGAATTATATTTGACAGGGACATGAATTGTGCACTGCATAGAGGTTTAAAGTTTCCGGAAAAATTGGCGGCCCAAAAAAAATTTTGTTTTCTTTTCGAAAATTAGAAGAAACGGAAAAATTCAAGTTTTTGTTAAAATCTACTAATCTACTAAGTTCTAGCCACTATGTTTACCCGTAGAAATAATACACTGCATATCCCAAGAGTTTGGAATCACATTCATGAAACGTTTATAATGTATTTGTTTACAAAATACCGGAACAGTTCGATTTAGTTTCTTTATTTCACACTTTTTGATGTGACGCACGCATAGGTGGCGCTAGTCGCGTTTCGGATATAACGTCACGCAAACTTTTTTAAATAGGACGACATATTGTTCAATGGCCCCTTTAAACATGGATTAAATCGAGGGGCGATCCGCTAAGGAAAAAACGTACGAAGATTACAAAATTTCTAAAATCTCTTGTAATGTATCTGCAGATTTCAATATCCATTAAAAAAAATAACAAATTTCATATAAATAATCAAGATTACAATATCTTTCAACTGATTACAGAATATTTCAGGATATTTCAGAGTTATTTTAGTAGATTTCAATGATTATTTAAGATTTCAATAGGATTATTCGAAATTAAAAGAAGATTTCAAAATTTCTTAATAATATTTCAAGGAATACGGGAAGATTACAATAAGTTTTGAATGTCCATTTGAACAAAAATAATTGAATTAACTTCAACTGTCATTCATTTCATTCATTAACAGTAGTGCTTTGATTAAGAATTTCCAGTATCATTTTTACGCAAAAATTGTAACATTCTGATTAAGTTTTTGTTCGAATGAACGTTAAAAACTTTTTGTCATGACAAAAATGATAACGCCATTTTGAAAGTAGGTAAGTATATATTTTTATTGAAAGATAAAAATATAATAATCCAATAAACTAATAAAAATAAAAAAATAGAAGTAACATAAAATAAACATTTTCCCAAAAAATAAATAATAAGAAATATTTTAAGCTTTTATTAACACTTGTATTTAATACTTTACCTGTATACAGTGTATTTAAAAAAGACGCGGCAATATTTAAGGGGGCGATTGCCCAGATCATTTTATAAAAAAAAGTTCCTATAAACATACGTCCGCAAACGCTTCGTTACCGATCTACAGAATGTTGAAATTTCATTAAAAAAACAGTAAAAATTAAATTTCTCCAAAACCTCTTGATATTATAATGAAATTTTAGGCCTGTCAATAGCTATGGCAGACGCGTACTTTGCAATACAAAACGATTTTTTAGTCTTACCAGTGACTAGCTATTTTTAATGAAAAAAATAGGACCCCGCTGGTTTTTCTAAAAATATAATTTTTTAATTCCTTGTTCAATTATGAAGAAGAAAGCTTTCCTCAGATTATACGCACCGTACGTCACACCGTTATTGAGTAAAAAAATAAAAAACATTTTATTGCGCACCTAAACCCAATGTTGTTTTAATTGAGAAATTTAAATTATTGAACAAAGAAATTCAAATTATCAAATTTGATTGATTTTTGAAATGTGGTACATACTGTTGTTTGTAGTAGGTAATAATAAGGGGCTGCGTTTTAGAGAAATTTAATTTTTACTGTTTTTTAATGAAATTTCACATTCTGTAGATCGGTAACGAAGCGTTTGCGGACCTATGTTTATAGGACTTTTTTTATAAACTGACCTGAGCAATCACTCCCTTAAATATTGCCGCGTCTTTTTTAAACACACTGTATACAAGTAAAGTATTAAATGCAAGTATTAATAAAAGCTTAATATATTTTTTATTTATTAGTTTTTGGGAAAATACTTACCTACTTTCAAAATAGCATTATCATTTTTGTCATGACAAAATGTTTTTAACGTTCATTCGAACAAAAAACTTAATCAGAATGTTACAATTTTTGCCCAAAAAATGCCTGATACTGGAAATTCTTAATCAAAGTACTACTGTTAATGAATGAAATGAATGACATTTGAAGTTAATTCAATTATTTTTGTTCAAATGGACATTCAAAACTTATTGTAATCTTCCCGTATTCCTTGAAACCTTATTAAGAAATTTTGAAATATTCTTTTAATTTCTAATAATCCTATTGAAATCTTAAGTAATCATTGAAATCTACTAAAATAACTCTGAAATCTCCTGAAATGTGTTGTAATCTTGATTATTTATATGAAATTTGTAATATTTTTTGAATTGATATTGAAATCTGCAGATACATTACAAGAGATTTCAGAAATTTTGTAATCTTCGTCTGTTTTTTCCTTGGCGGATTGCCCTTCGGAACACACCAATCGCACCATATAGGTTTCTGTCGAGGTTTCTGTGGCATTCTTTGGAAAATGAGGTAGGGGGGGGGGCGTTGTACAACGACTACATCGACGAAATTCATTAGCTGATTACATAGATTACAGCGAGGATTACAGATAAGATTACGTAGATTACAGATAGATTACATAGATTTCAGATAAGATTACGTAGATTACATACAGATTCCAGGGCAAACGTACGAAGATTACATCAGCGGATCGCCCCTCGGATTAAATGATGTTTGATGTACGAACGAATGCAAAGAATATATCCATGACTCATTTTTGTTTCGAGTTCTATTTTGAAAATGAGCTACCACAATAGAGGCATCTTCTTCTGGAATAAAAGGGATTAATATTAACCTCAAAATTTATTTCTGTTACAAGATACCAGCAATTCGACGAAGTGCCAAAAAACTGTGAAAAATTTTGAAATATGTACGATTTATATTAAGGCAAAAGAAACGGTGAAACGAAGCTACTGAAAATGCACAAAGGACAATTTATCGTCATCAGCCATAATGATTCGTCTACAAGAATACTTTTTGAGAAATTTCGTTTCAAAGCCTTTTCATGTCAAGTTTTGATTTTTCTTAAAAACCATTTGAAATATCCAGAAACATCAAACACCACAGAAGAGGGTTATCCAAACAGGTGTCTCTCCATATACCATGTTATTTAACAAAAAAAAAGTCGCGTGACGTCATATCCGGAACGCGACTAACGTCACCTATGTGTGCAGAACAAAAAAAAACAAATAGACTGATATTTTACAAATAAATATATGATAAAAGTTTTATGACAAATAAATATACAGGGTGTTTGTTCCAAGAGGCATTCTTCTGTAACTCTGCAACTTTAAAATTGATAAAAAATGGTTTTATTAAAAGTTGTCTGGAATCATGGGGGTCATGTAAAGAATATAGTTTTAGCTTTACAGGGTGTTCCATTTCGCGTGGACGCTACATAACTTTGTTATTTTAAACGGAACACCCTGTATATTATTGTGTTTTTGAATTCCATGGTTAATATTAGGTAGAGTTTATTAAACGTACATGGTGTTTAAAACTTACAGTTTTAGAGATAATTAGTTGTTTTTGAAAAAAATCACGATTTCAGCTCTCTAAATAAGGCTAGATATCGTCTAAACAGTAAGAGTTAGAAACCTGCAGTTTACACAGTTCGCTTAGGCTTAAATTACTCTATCTTGTCATCTGTCAGAAAAACGTGTCGTTATTCAGACTCGGAAATACTGAGACCTACATTTAATAATCTTACGAGTTGAATTTTTTTTTTTCAAACGGAATGACCCATATTAATTATCATGGGTAAATGCAAAATTGAATGCCTGTTCAATTGATATAAGGTTGTCCATACTTATCTTTGACAGTTTTCCAGAAAAATCAGGTTCTTTTCTAAAGTCCGAAAAAGTAACTAGGTAACAGCGTCAAGAAGGCCTTGCAATTGTATTAGTACAATGTCGATACACAGGATTTTACAAAAGCACAGCACAGCAAATCCTTATCGCATCCAATTACACCAAGAGTTACTAAATAAAATTGGGAATTTAGAAATGGAATTTTAAGTTAGTGAACATTTATAAGATAGTAGATTTTATCTTTAGAACACAACAATAATAAAATGCACTATGACAGTTAAGAAACACAAAACCAATCATTTTCCAACGTTTAAAATGTCAGGGTGTCTGCAGATGATCCTAACTACTAATGTCAATGACAAAAATATTTTTTTTATTAAAATTTGACATTTGGACAAAAAATTCAGTTGGACTAAAGAGTAACTTTTTAAAATAATCATTTCTGTGTAGGCAAAAAGGCATTTTCGTATAAAATATCAAAAAATTGTATTAAAGAAAATTATTTACAATTAAAATTTATACTCACGTACCAAAGCCTACTTTGATATTTTTTTATTGGATAAATCATTGCAATTAAAAACGGTTGGAATCAAATTTGAGAAAAACGTAAATAATTCTAAAGCAATAAATTTATTCTCAATTTCTTATACAAAAAGAAATTTTTAGCTACACAACATGCAAAAATTAAATAAATAATAATTTAGGTCAATTAATTTAAAATTTGGAACATGGGAATACATTTTAATTCTAACTGGTTTTGCTAACGAAATTTTTCAAATTTTATAGGAAAAAGCTCTTTACATATGCAGAAAAAATTTTGTGTCCTTGACACTACTCACTTTTTAAAATCTAAATGTTTCTGAAATTGCCGATTTCGTTTTTATTTTATTTATTTTATTATAGACTTTTCATACATGTAAATGTTGAAAAATAATTGGTTATTTATGTGTTTTTTAATTGGCATTATTGGACTGTGTATTAATTTAGTTCTAAATATTAAAAATGGATTATTATATTTTGAACATAATTTTAAGACAAAATTACGAAATTGAGCAAATTTTCAGCAAATCTCCAAAAAAATATATATGTATAAAATAAAATAGGAAACTACAGTATTGTACAATGCGGTAAATCTACAACGTCATAGCAGATTTTATTCTTTTTTCAAAGCAAAACGTTGGAATAACTGGAGGAAATTGGGAGCAGATATATTTTCCTGGAATAAAATTCAATTAATATGAAAATAACATATTTTAACAAAACTTGTATATTGCCGATTTTAAGCGCAAATTAGCAAATGACAAAAATATCACATTTTATTTAATCTGGAAAAACAAGAAAATATGCTGTAAATTATAGTCCGCATTTTTACGTTTTCTATTAAAAAAGTAGAAACGAAAATTAAAATGTTCCACTTTACGATTTCTCTTCGACAAGTTAATCTTATATTTTATTTTCTTTTATTTTTATAAAATTCCACAATTTTCCCATAATTTGACCGACCTTCTAAATAATACACATGTACCATTTGGCAAAACAGTGGGGTAGATGATGTTTTTTGTGGAACCTTCAGAATGAGGACTTTTTGTTAAATTTACTTTGGCAATTTTTCACGTCTTTTTATGTTGCTAAATTGTCAGTCTCGACAATGACCAATTTTAAAGGAATTTATAGTAGTTTTTTGTCGAGCACCATAGAAAATTCAAGCAAGTTAGAAACAAAATCTTTTCACTGTACCAATTATACAAGTTTTCTCCAGGGTGTAAGACTGTTTATAAGCTAATAAGATCTACAGAATAAGGAAAAAAACATACTTTTGCCTCACGTATTTATCATTACGTTCCATGAACTTTACACGCATGTTGAACATACAGAAAATCGCGCACGGTATAGTCTTTCCGTCAGTTGAACATGTACAAAAACGCCTAGCAAAAAAATTTAATGAGTTTCATTTCATAGGCGTCCCTAAAAAGTTTTCTGATAAAGGTAAAAAAAAAATAAAAATTTGTATACAGTAGAAAATTTCTATTATATGTTCATTTGGCCAACAACATATTTTAATTATTTATGTGTTCAATTTCCTTTATATTATAAATTGTCCGCCGAATTACGTAATTACGTCTCTCGTCATGTCATCGATATTTTTAAATTTTTGTTTTCGCTTCCTCTTTACGCAATGATCTATAACACCTTGTTTAATAACACGAAACATTGTGGACACTAAAACTGCATTCTAATTATAATTTCATTATCTGATTTTTCATTTTCTTCCTTTTTTAAACAATCGTAAATAATTATAATGGGACGCTGACATTGAACATGTATATCTTTATTTTTAAATTCTAAATCTGTTTCATCAACAACCGGTTCTACTATTTCAATATTGTCCGGCGGTATTTCGTTTTGTTCCGTTTCAAAAGGTCTCCAAAATGCCATGTTGTAATAATATTAGTAAACAAAATATCCCTCTTATTTCTCCCTTTCGCCCAGTTGTAATATAATAAATTAAAATTACCTGAATCACACCAAATTCTGCATTGCTGCACTGCACTCTAAGCAATTTGTAGACAACTGAAATTTATGATCCAGTCGCCCAGCACGGCTGTGTGTGTACGCTGTTTGCCCACGCGCGCATTTTTCAACTGGGCGACCCGACCTGTATATGGTTATGGCTAAATAAATATGGGAACAAGCTTTTCAAATATTTCAATGACGAGTTGCTGCGTATCGACCGAATCTGGTACACACCGCGTAGCTTTTTGGTTTTCAATTGAGATCGGAAAGACTATACCATACTATTTTATAAACATAATCATACCCTGCATAATGCGTTTAGGACACTCACAATTATGCAATATTTTTACTTTGCTGGACAAAACAAAAAAGGTACATTTTCTGATGTTTACATATTCTCCGTGATCTGTTCATGCAAAAATTTAAAGGAATCCTTTGTATTTTAACATTTCTCTAACTTGGATACTGCCGAAAAGATGTAAAATGTAAACACAATTCGCTGGATTCGCTCGCAACGAAAGGCCGATGAAAATATTCCACTCTACTGCATTAATATTAAGAAACACACAACCAAAAGCGACAACAACCTTTCTAAAACATTACGCATATTCCACATTTCTGTATCCATATCCCCATTGCTATTAGAGAGAGCTCAAAGTGTATGTTGTAATCCTGAAAAATGAAAATATGTTCTCACACGATTTTACATCACAAACATCTTATACCTATGTAGTTATGATGTTGCTCGTAGACACCTCAAGTCGTTTTAAACCAACTGCGTTGTCATAAATGCATCCGCACATGGTAAATTGTACGGTGCAACTTTCACAAACCTATCAGAACGGCATTTTTTAATTAACAAAAGTCACAGCCTACGTTAAGTTTAACTTGCACCTCGCGTAAACGCGTGCTAAGACAGGAGATATTTATTATGCGAGATGACTTCAGTCAAGTTTTATTATAAAACCAAAGAACAAGCAGTAGAAGGGGTAGCGTCGGCATTGTTATTCAAAATCTTCTCCCTAATTTTAATATTCAGTTGAAGAGAATCTTTGACACATCCCTCAGCTACGTTGTCGCTTTCCTAACCTCCAAAATGCTTTTAAAGTAGTGATGTCTGCGCCACAATATGTTGAGGAGGATCGAGTGCTATGCAAAATACAGCCAATTTTGTATTATTGAGGTATACAGGGTAGGAAAGTACCGATGGTCTATCTGAAGTTATGTGAGAGCGATAAAGTAAGACATAGAAATCCATGCGATAGAGAAGAATGGCTATAATGAAGGCGTCTCATAGTCACCGCCCGTTTCGCTCTTCCACAAATAAGATCCACTTCTTATTTGTGGAAGGGCGAAATGGGCGGTGACTATTGGACTCCTTCACTATGCCCATCCTTGTCTATCACATTTCTATGGCTTACTTTATCGCTCTCACGTAACTTCAGATAGACCATCGGTACTTTCCTACCCTGTATTTATTATTGCAATGCTAAATCAAATTCTGTTAATTATTCTCGAATTATTTATCGATTTGTTTTTGTTTTTAATTAATGTTAAAAATTTGAATATTTAACATAGGTTCTTATGGGAAATGCTATGATGCACGCCCTTACAGCCCTTACAGTCGAATTAGGGGTGAAAAAATGCAAATGGTAAGAAGTAAAAAATATTGACATTTACCTGAATCATTAATTAATAGATTACCGCATGTTTCACAGAGAAATAAGTTATCAAAACAAAAGTTCTGACTTGTCCGTCAACTAATAAACGCGAAGGAGTAACGGCAACAGCGCAATAGAGTATGAATGAGGATAGGTGGCGGGAAATTTAACTAAACGTTTCGATACACAAATCAGTCATCGATTACAATCAACTTGTGTTTATTTGTGTAATTCAATTTGGTATAATAAAATAAAATGGGAAATTTTCAAATGAAGTATGCTTTTTAAAATAAACTTTCAGTAAAAAGTAAAAAATACAGCAGCATATAGTCAATGAAATATTTATACTTTGCATCACAGCGCATATAATAATCTTATGCATTTTGACAAAAATATCCAGGGTGTTCCATTTAAAAAAAAATAGTTAAGATGGTTTAAAGTTGACTAAATTCGGCATTAAATTTCTACCACCCTGTATGCAATTAAGTCATTTTGAAATTATGGTAGGGGAGCTTAGAGTTATAGTTATCCCTATAAATTTTATCGCTGTAACTTTATTATTGTAAAATACAAATTTTTTTAATTAGGCAGTGCTATATCAAAAACGGTTAACTTTAAGAATAGGAAACCTTTATGAAAGTTCACCTAAAAATTGACGTAGAATCCAAAATTGCAATAATATACAGGGTGCTCCATTTAAAATAACGGAGATAACGTCAACTTCCCGTATAACTGGAAGCGTTAGGTGGACGCCAATATTTTAGTTGAGAAGGGCATACCCGAAAACGCTATTGCTCAAATTTTCAAAATTAAAATCCAAGTAGTCTCTGAAATATGTCTAATGGCTCGTCACCGCGGGACACCCTGTATAATTTTAAATATTAAACGAATGGCCGGGGTTTCTGGATTTTCTAGTTTCAGGAAACTGGCAATATTTGTAGGTATTTTTCCAAAAGTGCTAATGCCTATAGATTGAAGTAATTGAACGGTATATTTTCCTTGTTGGTCACATAACTGAAATGAGGATACCGTTTTTTCCGCGTACCCTCTAATTTTCTCCATGTACCCACAGAGACTTTAATCCCAAACGAATATAAAAAAATTATTCCTCTTTTTAACTCGGTAATTACGCGCTCTCGGGCGTACTTAAAGCGATTATTTCCTCCGATTCCGACCACAGGAAATCTGCTCCGAGTACTCGCCGGCTCCCTCCATCCATTCCTCGTTCTCTTGGTAATAAAACCGCCCACCTGCCGTAAGTTGGCAGCATCGTAACTCCGCTCGTAACTTGCACCTCGATAAAAATCTATGAAATGCGGAGAGCATATTACTACGGCTTTATTGCCGCGGATGATTTATAAAATATTTATACCGGCCGAGAGCCGGCCTCGGAAAATCCGGGAATGATTCTCCTATTAGTTATGTTGTTTGTGCGGTAAATAAATCTCCACGCCGTATTTCACCGCGTTTTTTGCTCGTTCCGTTTAAAATATAGCCGTTTCAAGTTGTACAAGGGGGATTACACATTCGCTGTTTACAGGGAGTCACTGTCAAAGTTCTCGAGGTATTAGAAGGCAGGTATCCACTTGTGGCAATGTTCCGTAACGTAACAACGAACATGTTACGGCCTGTTGCAAAAGGTGGCACGGTTCGCTGCGAAAGTATGTCTGGTTTTGGTCGTTTCATTCATTCCGTAACGTAACAAAATAAGGTTACGAGACGACACAGGAACATAAATTCGCAGTATAAACCTCACTGCAATAATGGATTCGTCACTGCAATTGCAATTAGCAGCAGCGTCATATATGTTCATTCATCATACAATTTTGAAATCGGAAATCCTTTCTTTACTCCACTCCACGGCACAAACACAGAAAAACACACTCTTCCTAGCCACTGCAGAAAACAGACTGACCCCAGACCATATACAAAAGACTGACGAAACAAAAAATAAGACAAAATCACATGTGCAACATGTGGCAGAAAGTCTCAACATGTGGCAGAAAGTACTGTTGCATCCCTTTGATGCGACGACTAAAAACCGACAACTGATGGTTCGTCCCGAATTAGTTACGCGTGTCTTTGTTACAGGTACCATGCAACAATTTTCCGTCTCAACTAGCTGTAACGTAACATGTTCGGTGTTACGTTACGGGGCATTTGACACCTTGGAAATCCTCAGTAGACCTATGATTGGAAACAGCAACATAAAGCTTCTACTACGTCTCCACTGTTGTTTCCGACGTTTTCTTTATCTCCAAGCAAATTGTTTTCACTTAGTGTCTTAGTCTTTAGTAGAGATTTGTTCCTTGATCTATGTTCGCCGTACCAATGTAAGTGTAATTTTAACTTTTTTTTTAATCCTGTTTAGTTGCAGATTTTAGATAAATCTTGAAATCGGAAGCTCCATACTTCAGCGCCAAAATATGAGGCAGTACCTCATTCTCGACATACGAGTATAGACCATTGCTACTGATAAGGTGTGTGGGGAAAGCGATTTCACGAGAATAAAATCAGTAAAGCCATTAAAAGCACAAACACCACTGAAATATGGTGGCGATAAGGTCTATTAAGAAAATAACCAAATTTTTTTAATTAGACACACTAATATGCATTGCCGAAGGATTTTGATGTGCTGAATCCGAATCTGGCCGCAAAATTGCTCTATCACGTAAGGTTTTTCAGATATCCTAACCTAAAAGTGTAAAAAACACTGTTTTTCGTCATATTTGAGGTTATGTAGTAATACCATCTATTCTTTAAAAAAACATATAATTTAAAAGTACAAGGCTCCCTCTTTCGAATGCCGTTGAGTTTGCTCAAATATCTTTTTTTTCGTGTATATGCAAACTTCATATCTTACTTAATTTTTATCCAACAAAAAATAAAATTTTCAAAAAAGCAAAACCTAAATTTTGCGTATCATTAATAGTTTTTGAGTTATTTTGAAGAAAAGACAATTTTTTCCAAAAATACAAAAATTCTCTTTTCACTTCAAGCTCAATTTTGTTCAATACTAAGTACTTTAACCCGGTCAAACTTCTAGAGCATATTACAAGTACATAAATAAAGTAAATTATAAAGTGGTAACGATTATTTCCAATTGGGGTGGTAATTAGGGGGTGATTTTCACGTTTTTTGTCGCCGAAAAAATATGGACCAACTTTATTTTCGCCATAACTCGCTTAGGTTTGATGCTAGGGACTTTTAAAAACAATAAAAATAAAGTTTTTTTCAAGCACTTTAAAAAAGGTTATATGAGTATTCCCTGAAAAATGTATTGGTTTTTGGATATTTCACGTTCAAACTTTCAATTTCGGCGTTTGACGAATAAGAACCAACCTTTAACAAGCTATTACTCCGCCTGCATTGGGTCTACAGACACCATGATTTTTTTGATAAAATACTTACTTTTTGAGTTTACGCGAAAAACCGTCTGAAAAAGTGTTTCTTTTTTTGTTAAAAAATATACACTTTCACTGGCGAATAAGTCGAAAAGTACTGACTTTCAGAAAAAACTTTATAGAACAAAAGTTGCTTAGAATTAACCAATATAGAATATACATTCCCGGAGTTATTTTCAATGAAACATTTTTAACCCCCGAAAAGGGGTGGCATCCACCCCCAGGGTAAAAGCAATCCCCGGTACAAGGTCAACTTTGAAGCAGAGGGTAAGTAGAACCTGAATCCAAATTTTTATGAAAACCGGTGCTGCTTGGCAAAATTGTACGGAAAAATGGTCATTGACTGGACTAATAACGAGTCCGACAAATTTTCCTCTTCGAAAATGTTCGGCGTTGCCGCGTTTTCGAACGAGCGATTCCGGGAATTGTCATTCTGACGCTATGCTACAATGCGATACATGCAGTTTTCTTTTTTATCGGAATGGTCAGCTTTTATGATAAAATATTTGAAAAATATATTTGTCCCACAAATATCAAGCCGCGTTCCAATTTGTATCTTTATACATGCAAGTTCCATTTTGCGTAAATTACTTAAGTAATTTGTGAGACAAAGTATGGTCAACTTGTTCGACAAAAATCATGCAGCGTACGGGTAATCCGACGCCCAAAAATGTTAAAATGACGAAATTATGTTTCCTCATACATGCAAGTTAATTTGTTTTTTTTTTTTCATTATGAAAAGTATTTATTACAAGAAAATATGCGTCCGACAAAAACAGCACCGCAAATTAATAAAAAAATGATAAAACATCTAAAATACTATAATTGAACTTTTTTTTAAATAAATTAAATAATTTAAAAAATTGGCGTTGCGGATGTTCTTCGGAATGAATGGCCTGTATATGTTTCAGGATGTTCTAGTTGGCACTTTCTATTTGAAAATCGCTTATTTAAAAGTAATAACTAAAAACCAGGAAAATTGCAGCTTAGAAACGACAAAATCCAAACAACCAAGGCGACTTTTCAAGATTTCGAATAATGTCAAAATGAATTGATTAAGAAATGTCAAAAAGTAAAACGTAATCTTTATTTCAAGGACCATAAAGAACTGTGGGAGCAGATAAAATGTTATACACCACGCAGCAGTTAAGTATAATTTACCAGTCTCGGACTCGCTCCGCTCGGGCGCAAAATCGTCCTTGACTGGTATAATACTTACCTCATTGATGGTGTAAATAACTATTTTCTTCTTCTGACAAACCTTTTTCCTTCTTTGATGCAAGGAAGTTCATTTTTATCGTTAGTTCAGTAACGATTTAAAGGTAGCCTAGTTACCTTTACAAACATCTACTACACCTTTAACAATATTACAACCACAAATTCATTTTAGTTAATTAACTTCAAAATGACAAGAACCAAAAAAAAATCATATCACAGATACAATTAATTTTGGGACAAAAACTGAACATGTCTTAAATCTCTGGTTACTTGATCGGTATCGCAAGACGTTAGCGTATTTTTTCGAAGATTTAGCAGTCGTATCTCAACAATTTTCTTTCAGGTTTGAGCGTAGTCGACAAGCCTATCGTGACGGTTTTCAAGGCACCGTAACATACCGCAGCCCTCTAAAGTTCAACACATATCTGTTTCTCAGTAAAGGATTGTGCAAGCAGATATACACTGGTTGATTCCAAGAATTTTGCTGATATCGCAACGCAAAGCAGGTTTAGTAATTAAAAAAACAATCGCTTTATAGTTTCTATTATTTTGTAAGAGCATCGTGCGCTGGTATATGTTCGAATTGAGTAGCCAGAGGGTGCCGCTGAGGCATTTTCTTATTTTCCTCTCGATAAGAAATGGGATAAGCTAAATCGTATTCCAGCATGAAAAGTTGTCGTTTTTCGAAGTCCCACTCGTTTTGTAGCTAGCACAGACCAGACAGACTGAACGATAGGGAGGCCGAGCGACCAACACTAGTGGCGCTGAACGAATCTGAAGTTATTTTTGTGCGGTCGAATCTGGTTTTCGAAAAAAATTTTTCAAAATTCTAAACTGGACATTTCACAGAACACTACGCATGACACTGTATACAGTTACGTAGCTTGCAGGACATCTGTAATGAACAATTACCATTGTTTAAGAAACTCATTTTCGCAAATATCAAGTTAACAATATGTATTTAATAAAATTTCTTACTTGCTTCAATCCGCCATTTGCAATTCGTAATATCATTGAAATTCTCCCAATTTTTTCATCTGTGTTCATCATTATTGAGGCAAGTAATAATTTTTATTTATTAAATACATATTTTTTAACCTGTTTGCGAAAATGTGTTTCATAAACAATGTTTATTGTTCATTACAGATGAAATGTCCAAGTTAGAATTATGAACAATTTTTATATCGAAAACTAGATTCGATAGAACAAAAATAACTTCAGATTCGTGTTCAGCACCCCAGAAAATAGTCCGTTTAGCTCAAACACCCCCAAAATTTTGAGTAATTGCCAAAAAATAGTAAAAAAATCGCCAAATTTCACGTTAGTGAGCAATAAAATTCGAAAAAAATTTGTTCTGAACTTGATCAATAGCACCTCTTCGTCTTCATATCAAGTTTAGTCTCATGAAGCAGTTTGTCAAAGTTCTGGACAAAGCCGATGACTATTCTCGATATTTAGAAGATACATTTCTACCGATAAGTGATTGAAAGAAGGTATATTTGATGGTCCTCAAATTCGTACTCCTTTTCGAAACGGAATTTTCATTACAAGGGTGAATTACACTGAAAAAGTTGAAAGAAAGAAAAAGCATTGCAAAGTTTCAAGAATATCTCTCGGAACTTTTTAGGAAATGAGAAGAGTGAGGATTACGAAAATTTGGTTGAAGAGATGCTGAAAAAATTCAAACATTTCGGTTGCTTGATGAATCTGCTACACTATCACCTTGACTACTTTCCTCAAAACCTTGTGACTACAGTGAAGAATAAGGAGAAAGATTCCATCGAGATATAAGCGAAATGGAGAATCGATACCAAGGAAGATGGGATATCAATATTATGGCAGATTTCTGGACACTAAAGAGAGAAACGAATCAGAATAGACAGAAGAGAAAGAGAAAGCCGCTGCATAGGTTATTCGCAGAGAAAAAAATTCGCTACAAGAGAAGAATGGTGTAGCAGCAACATCAAAGAACGCTCGAGTCAGTCGAATGTTAAATTTATGTTAAAAACGAGGAAAATCTAAAAAATATTTAAGTTTGAGTCGGTCAATATTAGTCCAAAAACTTTTCAAAATGCATCATTTTGAAGGGAATATCATCTAGTTTTTTTGTACAGCAATTTTATTTGCCTACTTCTACTAAAAAAAAATTAGAGTAAAAAAAGTAAAGAAAATCAAAAAATCTTATTTTTTACTTTTTTATATATTGTTTATTAACGATTTCTTTCATATATTTTTTTTAAATTTTTTAAATAAGCCATTTCGATGGAAAATTCAATTCTCTACAAAATTTTTCCTATGAACTATACCGAAATTTTGCTTTGTTTTCGTGCTATATTTAAAAAACTCCAAAAGTGCTTTTTCACCCCTATCTTCAATTTCAACCGTCTAATTTAATAGCACCCCGCCGTTTTTTCATTTTTAATGACCCTTCGAACAAGTCTTGTGATGAATATCCTTGAACGTCTTATTTCCTTGCTTTTTTGCAAAAATGAAAATTAAAACGTATAAGAGTAGACGCGACAAAAATCGAAAAATTGGCTCTTTATTTTTAAGGAAGTTTTATCTACTTTTTTCTATGAAGCATTGCCTATACCTATCTTTACTAAAAAAAAACTAGAGGCAAAAAAGTAAAATATAATTAAAAAATCGAATTTTTTGCTTTTTTTTCAAATTGTTTATTAACGATTTTTTGCATAAAATTTCCCTTTTAAACTTTTTAAACAAGCCATTTGGAAAATTCAATTCTCTAAATAATTTTTGAACTATAGCGAAATTTTGCTTCGTTTTCGTGCTAGATTTCAAAAACTTCAAAAGTGCGTTTTCATCCCTGTCTCCAATTTCCACCCTCTAATTTAATAGCACTCCGCGGTTTTTTCATCTAAAATGATCCTTTGAACGAATCATGCAATAAAATTGCTTGAAAGTCATAGTTCCTTTTAACCCTCATTTTTGGATATACCTAATCAATAGCCTATTATTTGGAAGTAATTTATACTCATGACATTTATTCAAGATTTTTTAGGATTCACTATTTCCATTTTTTGCGATGTTTTGCGATTTTTGCAAAATTTGTGGGTAATGAGACTTTACAGACAACAGACTTTAGATTCAAATTCGATTCGAAAATGTATGAGAAAAACACTTGATCCAATCTAGAAAAACCTCTTTCTAAATGTTCTCACTCTCATTAATATGATTTTTTGAGTGTGTTATTTTTTTACGTTTTTTTTGCAAAATCTGTGAGGAATTGTAGTATAACAGCCCCGGGTTCGATAAAAAAAAATAAACGTAGTTGTGGCCTAAAATATGTGATCGTCATATGGAATACCTACGTTGTATGTATCTATTTTTTAATTGACCGGAAGGCGCTGGCTACTAACTTTAAAGAGGGGAAGTATGGTTTAATTTTATAAAACAAAAGCAGAGTAAATACACCTAACTTTATTATTTACGTACAACAGTCTTCAAATTAAACATGTGACAAATAGAAAGAACAACAAAAACATTAACAACCATTTAACATAAAATGAGAGTGCCAGGCTCACCTAGAGCTCCTGTGGGGAAAGAGCATGGCAGAGAAACCCACGATCGTTGCTCTAACTACCCAAATATAAATACAAAACAACCGATAACAAAAGGCATAAATTAAGATCCTTTGCTAATGATAATTAACGCCCGACTTATTACAAAGAATTATTATCATTAAACATCTGTAACCATCACAATTAACAACAAAGTACTTAGAGAATATTACCTGCTATTTAATACGGGTTAAACACTTTGATTTTTCACTATTTTGCCTCACTGCCCGCCGATCGTCTTACTCCCATCTCCACGCTGTTCTCACTTCCGACTATTTAGGCTTCCTTTCAGAATTCCCCACCTAAGCGTTTGTTTTTGCGCTTCCTTCTACCAACTGTCAATATTACGTTTTCATTATTGTGCAACACCTATGTAACAGGTGGCGTCGAAGTTGATACGATAAGTATGGTTTTGCACAGGATACAGCTAATAGACTTCAGACTAGAATTCAACGGTTCAAAATACATAAGAAACAAACTTGATAAAGGTCAGAAAAAATTTTTCGATTTTTTTTAAACTCACTAACGTGATTTTTGTCGATTTTTCGCTATTTTTAGTGATTTTTCGCTATTATTTTGCGATTTTTGCAAAACCTGGGGGATGCATCTTAAAAGACTTCAGATGTGCATTGGGCACATCAAAATACATAAGAAACCTACTTGATCAAGTTTAGAACAAATTTTCTCGAATTTTTCTGGACTTTTTATAATTACATTGCATTCTGTGTAATAACAGAATAAAATTTGGGGCCATTCTAGTCCATTATACACGTACAAATAATCCACCTCGATATCGCCGATGTTTTCCATAATGTCAGATAACTTCCTGTGTTTACGCCGCATCGGCCACTAGCGCCCGTGTAATAATAATCCGTTTTAAACAGCGGTTAGCCGTGATAACGCTAATTGCGATTTTTTTATCTAGGCGCGAGCGTTCAACCTAGTTACGCCTGAATGTAAAAATTTTTAATATTAATTTTCTCGGTACCCAAATGTATGCATATGGTATGGATATTACATGCAGATATGCAAATCGAATGGGTGCACTGTCGTCACAGGTAACTAACACATGTCGGAGTTGAGCAACTCGCTGTGAACGTGGCGATTTGATTGGGAGATACACCGGTGTGTGGACGAGTTGTAGTTAAGCTCACGAACACATTTTTTCACGTTGTACACGGTGATTTATTTGAACATTGCAAGAATAAAACGAATATATGAATAACTATTATGTCCCAAGTATTCTCCAGGAGTAGAAGTTGCCGTTGTTGCACTTTTACATCACAATCTTATTTAACGTGTTCGTACTTGTTAGCTAAGTCATAGACAATATAACTTATCGCCTCAGACCGCGCTTTAAAGGTTATAAATTGACAATCTAAGGATGCAGGGTCTTGTTAGCCGGCATCGAGCAATATAATTTAGCGTGGTAACTCTTCTACTCGGTAATAGGAGGCAGTTCTAGCGGTGGCTTTGTTGCCAAATAATAACTGCCAAATAAATTTAATGCATTTCCTTAAGAATAGTACCTTAATTTTTTATTTAATAAAATTGTTGGAACCTCAAGGGGTGGTTGATACGAAATTTACTTAAAAAAAACAACAAATCATCAATCAATCAAGCCGCAGATACTCCTGAAGACAGCAGAGAGAGACAGAGAGAGAAAAGCCCTCTATTAGGACAACGTCACTCTTATCTCTAGCGCACACTATAAAAAGTTTTTTTCCTTCTATAATTATTTAACCTATAAGTGGATGTCAAAATACAAAAAAAAACATGTACGTATATTCCGCGACATACTAATAACTCACCTTGTATATTAAATAAATTTATCATCATCAAATATTAAAAAAAATTGTATTACAAGTTGTTTAAAAGATCATTACGAATTTTATTTATTTGGAAATAAATTTTCTGCAGTGCAATACCAAAAAATGAAAATAGTAGCTAATTAACAAAATTATGATTAAATAGCCTAACTGTGACACCGCTGCAGAATATCATATGAAATTACATAAATATTCGTTGATTCTTTAAAACATTTTTATCAAGACCTACATCATACATTTAAGTAAATACAGTAACGCAAATAACAAATATTGATAAAAAAGTGTACAAAATAAATCCGTAAGTACGCCTGGCAACATTGCCAAAGTGTTGCTTATATGTTGGTAGGATAAGCGTAGGAATGCGGGCCGCTGCATTTGATTTTTCCTAAAATTCTGCTGATGGTGTACTTTATCGGTAATTCGGAAATTTAAAACTGCTGGCCTATTCCAGTAGCGGTCTGAGGCGATAGCTATTCTGTCTGTGGCTAAGTCATTGAACTGAATCCAAAATAATAGCACATATTCTACTCCTATCTGAATTTTCTGATAAAGAGAAAAATTTTAAATTCACACATAACCATCACATTTATATACAAAATATTTACTGGAAACGACTAAACATTTATGTCCACATTCTGAAAGTAGTAAACATTTTTGGGAAAACTTTCTTTACCTAATTTTATTACTAAGAATTTAATGGTTGCGTCTATGCTAATGTACTATGATAAAACAAATTCAACAAAAGAATAAGCCAATAAAGTTCTGTTATCGGAGTGACTGCAACAATTTACCGTGGCAGTACCTTGAATTTTCCGAGTTATTTTCAGAATATTAAATATTATTAAATATATACAGTAGATTTTTTTGGATTAATCTCTGATTTTAAGTAATATTTTATGGATTTTTATGGATTGCTATGGAAGCAAACATAGCAATTTAAAAAGACACCTACTATTTGGTATACTCATCTAAAACATCGTCGTAATAAAAAAATAATCGCTGAAATTAAGAAAACTTAATTTCTGTTAAGTTAAGAACACTCGATGTCGATTATTTCTTAAACTAGCTTCTACAACGCAAAGTAATTTGGTCAAGTTGAAAATTTCTCGCAAAAAATTTCGCGCCAACGTCTTTTTTCTTCGATTACAATTTTTTTCTTTTGAAACACGGTCTCGTGTTGCATTAGAAACGTTCAAAGGAAAATAAAACCATACCAAACCCGCGCTAATCCGACACCATTCAAAAACCAGTTCATATTCGATTAATTAACACTTTTTTATACAGATTATGTACAAATCGTATTAAGTTATGTTGCCGGGCCATTTTCCGCATAGTGATAATTTCTGGTTAATTTGCGGGTTACAAATTGCTGGTTCCGACGGCCTTGACATTAAATTGCAATAACACACTAAAATACACCGCAAAAGTTAATAAAATCAGCTGCGTTAGTCTCAATCTCGACGGTAATAAGTTACTTCCTAACTTGTCGATATTTGTTGAAAGTTAAAACGTAAATGTTTAGACCAGGACGGATCTGTTTTGAGGTGGATGTGAGAGGGGGCAAGCAAATTTTTTTTGGATTACCGTCAGTACAACTCACTTCCCTAAATCTGGGCGAGGTCCGGAACATTTTCAATATTGCAAAAATGTTTAAAAAATTTTAAAAAATACCTATTTCATCCTAGTGTTTTACATATATCTTGGCACCTAAGCATTTTGGAAGAATATTGAAGCGGAAAAAGTTTTAGAATTGAATTTTGCACAATATAGTAATATACTGTAAGTTAAAAATATTTAAATTTATTACCGATGCTGCAAAATAGCAATAACTGATGACAAAAAGGCAAAATAATCAAGTTTTTTGGATAATTTTTTTAAAATTTTTTAATTGCTTTGCAATTTAATTTTTTTAAATTGCAAATTGACAAATGTAATCTAATTGTTTAAAAAAAATAAAAAAAGAGCGTTAACTTTAAAAATTTACTGTCCTAATCAACCGATTTCAATTTTTCAAAAACCATTTGGAAGGTTGAGCGGTCTTTTCTATGTGAAAAAATTTTCAAGTATCTAGATGCTTTATTTGAGGCTGTGCAACATTTTGAAAATTCGTAAAAAATTTTTCAAAATTTTTATCAAAAAATTATTTTGCGAAAACTATCCAAGCGATTTTAATGAAATTTGATGTGTTGTTTTATTATACTCTAAAGTTTCTTTTACCAAAATTAGAATGCCCTCGGAGCAAGTAAAATATTTAAAAAAAATGTCCGAAAAAACATAATTATTTTGCCTTTTTTTCATCAATTATTGCTATTTTGCAACATCGGTAATAAATTTAAACATTTTTAACTTTTAGTATATTGTGCAAAATTCTATTCTAAAACTTTTTTCCACTTCAATATTCTTAATAAAATAGGTATTTTAAAAAATTTTTTAAACATTTTTGCAATTTTGAAAATATTCCGGACCTCACCCATATCTAGAGATCTACACTTTTATTATGTGAGTGAGGTATTCCAGCAAAAATTAGCTTGCTCCCTCTTACATCCAGAAGTTGGATATTTCGACAGCCCTGGTCTAGTTGCCAATAAGTACCAACTTGGCAGTTAGTTTCAATTTTTTTTTATTAAAATGCTTTTTTAATTCTTAAAATTTTGTTTCTTTTTTCTTGAAAATGGAGTATGGAGGAATCTGGAGTATGTCCTCGTAATTTTTGAAATAATGCACCTAAAAAACAAAACATCCGCAAACAAAAAAAATGTTACCAGCCAAATTTGAAAGTGATATACGAGGTCTGTATATTTTATATGATTTTTTTCATGTATCTCCTCCAAATATAATGACGGAATTTCCGGACCCTTTGTTTGTTCAATTAAGCACTGTATCAAGTATAAAAAGCACCAGTTAAGGATTACCTTTGCTTAATTTTCGAAAACTGTTTTCGTTTTTAAAACTTTCTCGATAGTTGAACCTCCTTTGATAAGCTACTTTTTGTATAGCTTTCATTAATAAAATTATTGTACATTGTAGTAAGTACATTTTTCTCCAATTCTCATTGTATGAAAATTTTCAATCATTCCATTTAAATATAAACATCCATTCGAAACGGTACGACTATAATTAGAGAGGACAGGAATTGTAATTGGGTAGTTAATTATTCATATTTAAATTTCCATTTCCCAGGAAATAGCTGGCAATTGTGAGAGAAGACGTACCGTGTTATTATGTCGATCGAGGTCGGCAATATAAAATTAATAAGTTACAACCTTCCTCTGTCAAAGTGGATAACTGAAATGTTTATTCTATACATACAGTGTGTAAAAAAATTACGAGACATTTCTAAAAAATTTGCAACTCTTCAGAATTTCCTATAAACTAGGTATGAACAATTAACAATTCTGTTCCGGTATATTGTATATAAAGAAAAATATGTGACAGGTTTCAGTTTTTAGATAGTGTTGTAATATAGTCTACATACCTTCACTGAAAATTATAACCTTTAATTTAGGTTAGAAAAGTTATTAAATAAAAATAATCATCAATAAAATAATTGCGCATTGCTGTACTGCACTGCTAGGCAATTTGTCAACAACTGAAATTTATGACCGGTCGCCCAATGCGGCTGTGTTTGTGCGCCTTTTGCCCGCGTTGCTGCGTAACGACCGAACCTGGTACATACTGTCTAGCTCTTTGGTCTTCAATTGAGATCGGAAAGACTATATAATAAATGATTTGCTGCAGATATTATGGATTTTCGGTTGCAATTTGCCACTGGACAGCTGAACGCCAGTTTATTCAGTGTTCGCATTTTATTCAGAAATACATAGCAGTTTTTTAACTGAAAGTTATATCAAATACATAAGATTTAGGATATTTTACAAATACATTAAAACTTTTAAGAACTCTTGTACAAATGTACCACAACTTTACAGATCCTAGTTGTATTAAAGTTTTATTATAGCTTTAGTTAGGACTCTAGTATAACTTTACTTGTACTTGTTGCCTTAGTTATTAAAGCTTTAAGGTTTGTCGATATTTAGAAGCTTGTGTAAAATTTAGTTCTTGTGTAAAATAAAAATAAAATATCCTCCATCTTGTAAATGTTAAAAATCAACTATTTTTTTAATAAAACTGACATTCTATATTTATCGTTCGTAATATTTTGTAATTCTTTTAGAACCACAAAATGTGAAATATTAATACACATTTAAAAAAATTAATTTATCTTTCCTTCCTCAAAATATCTTCGAAAGGATTTGTCTTTTTTTTTTGAAATAGAACAACTACATCCAGATTACTCGTTACAGATCTTTACGAGTATTATATTAAAGTCTAGATATATATAATTATACATATTTACGTACCCTAAAATATTATCAGCCTTACCAAAGATATAAATATTCGTTCTATAACACGATAAGTTATAAAAAAAATTGTATACAAAATTCTATATTTTATTGATCTTTGTTTTGGTTATATCCAAGTTTCAGTAAAAACTATTTAGTTTCAAGGAAAGTTTAATAAATCATTATATAAATAACCAATCTGTGCTGCTTGGGATTTTTACTCTAACTACGATGACAAGTGTAGGTACTCTGATGGACCTGATCAACTAGCATAATATTTAGGGAATATAAAAGGGGGAGTTATTTTACTTATGTAACTGTAGAAAAGAAATTAAATGTTTAGACCAGCAGGACTTTCGCCATATTGTCCTAAAGCGGGCTTATAACTGTGCCTTGAGGCACACCGAACTCGGACATTTCAATTCCAATTTATCTTTCGACGTTAAGCAACATCGCGCACTTTTACTCAGTTTTATTCAAAGCTAACCTTTAATTTATTAGCATAAAATATCAATTATGAATCTTTTACAACTTATTCAATACCCGACTTTATCTAACACCGTCGACCGCGTCAATGAGGTGGACATTAAATTTAGCGAAATGTTAACCGTTACCGGGGGGGTCTTACAAAACAAATTAATCAAATCGGGAAAAAGTCCGTCGTAATGATCGCCGTCGTCGACCAGAAGCTCGCTTGTTGTGTCACCAGGAACAAAGAACAATCGCCCAGTTTGTAGAGATCGCACCACAATTTTTCATTTGAAGAAGAATACAGAAAAGTGAGTGACAAATAGTAATAACAGAAGATGCAATAGAAAACTGATTGTTTTAAAATTTATGTACACTGAAATAATGCTCAAATGCTTTTGACATCATGAGTGTGCAATGAAATAAGCAAACAAAACAGGAAAGTCGGAAAACCAGGGTCTAAAAAAAAATTAAATTTAGGATTATTTTTTGTGATTTAATCATATACTGGACGAAAAAGCTATTAAAATGAGAATGCGGCACTTCTGGTAGCTTTGTAAAAATACTGATCGACGCGATTGTAGCCATTGCTGGTTTGGCTATATCGAGGGGTGATCCATTAACCCTGAAAATGTAAAATAGTTCCGGTTTATCGAGATATTTTCATTTATTTCGGTTTATTCCTGAGTATTCCGTTCACATTCCTGTTTATTCCGGCTTATCCTACTTATTCCTATTATATTCTTTAGCTTCCTAGATATAAGAAAGTTTAAATCTGTTTCTTTCTCGAAAAGTGGACTTCATGAATGCATAAAAAAGGTCATGATGATGGTGGAAATGTAATTAAATCATCACAAGTGACACGCCAATAAACGTAGAATTGAAAATATTTTAAAAGAAGGTACAGTATTTTAAAAAATTAAGTTGATGATGGTAAATAGGATATGAAACGTCGGACAGCAAAACTAGCATTTCCATGAGAAAGTAGAGAAAAGATTCTCCCAAATAACTGTTCTTCTTTTTGCTCTAATTGTGATAATAATAGAAAAGAATAAAATAGAGAAATAAAAAATTCGGGTTTTTCAAAATATATCAATAACTAAAAAATTATATCTGGTTAAGTTTACGCCATTTCATCAAACATCACTTTCGATACCCCTGTGACCTTATCAACACACGGTGTAGGTACCATATATCACTTTTTGTTAGAAATTAAGAGATAAAATACACACTAAAGTGTCATAATTATTTTGCATAGGATAACTATTATGCAAGACAGTATTAACGAAGAAATGTCACCACATAATTCAATATATTTCTTATAAAAAATATTTTATCTCAATATTCTTCTTATATAGTTTAATTTCAGGCTTTAAAAAAAATCGTTTTTATAAAAAATAATTGACCATCGCCTGTGTGTGCTACAATTAAATTGAAATAAAACAAATTTCAAAAAATTCCGCTTAAGACGTAATATCATTATAATTAACTTAATTAGCTGGAACTAATTAAATTCCACTTATTAGAAGAGATTCATTTACCGCCCACAAATACAAGTGGAAAAATATGAAGACGTTTCAATGTAAATTGGTATAGATTTTTTTAAACATACATACCTATTTGAAATATCTAATTTAACTGTTATCAGTTTATTTGATTATAAGCTAACTTAAATTTAATAATAATGACCATAGTGTCGTAGTGAATTAAAAAGTCAAATCTAGGAAAACTATTAAAACAAAAAGACATTATACTGGTGTTTTTTAATTGATTGACATTTTTTTTTTCGTAGGGAGCTTATTTCTCAAGATATTTGTTTCAGGTTAAAAAAAAAACACCCGGTATATGATATTGATGAGCAAACTTATAGATTTTATGGTTTGTTTTATTTTCTAAAAATAAATTTTTGAAACCCTCAAAAAATCATATAACTTTTCGTAAAGTTAAAACCAAATTTTTGTAAAGAAACTATACATCAAAATCATTTACTAAACACAATTTCGTGTATTTCGTGTGCACTGCGATAAAAATATTTCATAATATTGCGTCTATATTTCATCTTATTCCTACGTATTCCGTTAAAATTCTGGTTCATTCCGGAATATTCCAATATATTACTAGTTATTCTGTGGTATTCAGTATTACTCCGTCATATTCCGGGTTACTCCGATATATTCCAGCTGTACTTCGTTTAAAGCGTACACTGATCGCAATTCTTTTTCCCGTGTGCCAAATTTGTTTATTCTTACGTCTTATACGGTTATTTTCAGTTTATGTAATTGGTAAAACAGGACAGCGTTTTACAATTTTTTGGACGAAGAAAACTCATCTTAAAGAACATTCACAGATTTAAGGACCAAGGTTGGCATGATATATATCAATGATATATATCCGATATATATCACGATATTTATTCCTTGATATATATCATGATATTTATAAAAATTTAAATAATGATTCCTACTGGTTTAAACTTGTTAAAACTGTTAACAGATGGCAGCAAAACCGTATGCTAATCGTTGATGAACGTGTTTGTGATTCCCCGAAATTTTCAACAAATTAAAATTGAATGAATATTTTTATTTCATTATTTCTCCAGGTGTTAGTCAATTCCAGCAGGTGCTGTGTGTTTGTATTTGTTTTAATATGTATGAAATTTATGTTGACTTGGTGTAAATTGGTTAGTTTTCGCAGTACTTAATATTCACGCAAATATTTTTTATTAGTTTCAGAACTTATATTTATTTTTTCGTTCTTGTTTTTGATATTTAGAATAAAAATATTTACCTAAATAGTTTCTTAATTTTATTTCACTACTATAATATTATACATAAACTAATTCATTAACAAAAATAAATATCAGGACTTGATATATATCGAAAATATATCAAGATATATATCCGACATTTGATATTTATATAAATATCATGATATTTACCAACCTTGTTAAGGACCAGAGTTCAGGTACCACTCATCATAAAATTCGGTCGTCAATGATCATACAACAGATTTCTACTAGGCACTGATTGCTTTTTTAACGAAAAGAAAGAAGAACAATTCTTTCTTAATAAACAAACACAAAACTTCGACAGGGGCTAAGATTAATTCACCACTTGCCTATAATGTTCCCGTCAACAATGAACGGATCAGACGCCGTTAAGCGATTAAGTGTAATTGAGTATAATTAAAAATTATACCCTCCACGGGTGTTAAGAGGCATTCTTGGAGGTTTTTATGGCACGAAAGAGATCATCCAAGGCGATAAATCATCTATTAATGGGTTTATAACAGGCGATTCGGGTCTGATAAGGGCAGATAGGGGGAGAGGTGCTCTGCTATTGCGTTTGTTTGGCAAGGGTAACAGGTTGTTCTCGACCGGGGAAGGATATTGAAGCAAATAATTAATTTTCCTGGAGACGATGTTGATTATCGGCTAGAAAGGGAGTATTTGGTTAATTAATATTTACGAATACCGTCTAGCAACATCTTGTAAAGTTGTTCGGTCGGAAGTTAATGGCAAGAAAAGAACAATAAAAAACAATAATTAATATTAACGATTAATCTGATGTCCAAATACAGTACGCGCCTAAAGTATGGAATAAATTCAGTAAAAACGTAACAATTTTTTTTTTGGGAAAAATCCTCGAAAGGGTCGATTTTTAATTTAAAAAATACATATTTTAGCATAAAAGGCGATTTTCAACCGTCATTTGTTTTCGAGTAATGACGTCATCGACATTATTTTTAAATAGCAACACTCTATTCTTTTCCTTGATTCTGAAAGATCGTTCATTGTCGATTCGACAGTATTAAAATGTTGCCATCTTACATAGGAAAGTGTTCGGGTAAATGACGATTGAATGTTAGAAAACGTAAATTTTATTCATTAAAAAAATAACGATTCCTATGTCAAGCAAATACAATTCATTAAGTTTTCTATCTAAATTAAGTGTTCGAATTGCCACCCACCGACTTCTTGACAATACGCAAGTCTGTGTAGAAATTCTTCTTACTCATTATGAATTATTTCTGGGGTAACTCTGTGTATTTCATCTATAATACAATTTTAGAGTTCTTCTAAATTATGTGGTCTACACTTTGGACTTTAAGTAGCCCCATAAGAAATAGTCCAGGGGTGTAAGATCTGGGGATCTTGCGAGGCATTCCATCGGTCCTCGTCTGCCGATCCACCTCCCAGGAAAACAATTGTCCAGAAAATCTCGATCAGGGCGCTCATAGTGCGGAGGTGCACCGTCTTGCTGAAACCATATGGTGTCATCAGGAATATCAGGGTCATTATCGTTAGGAAAAATTACTGCAAGCGCTGGAACAAGGTCATTTTGTAAAAATCTAAATATCTTTTTCCTGTAAGGGTTCCTTCAAAAAAGAAAGGCCCTACTATTCTGTTGTCAACTATTCCAGCCCACTCATTTAATTTCTGTAGGTGTTGGGTATGTGTCTCTGCCATCCAATGAGGATTTTCCCGACTCCAATACCTGCAAGTTTGACGGTTCACTGTAGCATTGAGACAAAACGTGACCTCGTCTGAAAATATTATTTGCCAGTGTAAATCTCTATTTACTTGACATAAATCCATCATAATTTCACAAAAGTGTTCCTACACAAGTTGAATTTTGTAGGGATATTTTTTCTTGCTCGGGATACGTAGCACTGTGGTCTGACTAATTTCATTGTGTAATGCAACCAATAGTGAAGTATTATGAGGATTATCTAAGTACCATACTTATCAAAATGTTCAGTTTGTGATCTTCACTAACGCTTGGACATCCAGGTTTTGGAATATCTACAACATTGCCAGTTTCTCTAAATTTAGATTCTATCTTACTGACTGTTGATTGGCTGATACGGCGATCTGGATGTTTTTCATTAAATAAATCGCAAACATCCTGCTGCGTTCTAGTTTTATCCCCGCATCCGATAAGAATTAAAATTTCAATTCTTTGTGTGACAGTTAAATGTACCATAATACTTTAAATTCAACAATAATTTTTATATCGCTTACAATACTTAGAAAGTTGGTATGACAGTGACAATTTGTAATGATTTACACCTACGTGATCCATAAAAAACTTCAGACATTTCGAAAAACTAAATTTGATAACGTTTTTGCTTTATTTTAGTTGATTTGGGTTTTCCAACATTCAATCGTCATTTACTCGAAAACTTTCCTATGTAAGATGGCAACATTTTAATACTGTCGGATCGACAATGAAACGATCTTTCAGAAAATTCTGCATCCCAAAATGACATTGACCGTGTGACCATTAATGGTCAAATGTTGATTTCTACTATTTTAATTTTTAACTACGGAATCAGAGGGGTGAGTCTTTGACTACCTGATGGTACTTCTTAGTGACCTTGATCTTGAAACCAAGGTCGAAAGAACATGTCAAGGTCATATCTGTTTTTTGAAAAGCGACCCCAATTTCGACGATAGAAAGAAGAGAGCGTAGAATTCTACATGTTATTATGATCTTAAACGTGAACTTAAGGTCAATGGTCAAGGTCAGGTAGAGGTCATTTTTTATTTTCGACGATGGAATAGAATTGACTTACAATTTTTAGTGACCTCAAGATCAAGGTCACTAAGGAGTACCATCAGGTATTTACTCAGACTCTCACTTCCTTTGATTCTGTAGTTAAGAATAAACAATTACAGTAAAAATCAACATTTGACCTTGAACTGACTTTGACCATTGACCTTGAGGTCACCGTCAATGTCATATTCGTACAGAATTTTCTGTACTTTCCATTTCCGGGGTCGAAAAGGATGGTCGCCATTTAGAAAAACCAACTTGATCTTGATATGACTTCCAAAAACGCTTTCCCGCTGAGATTTTTGGGGGTTTCCATACTTTTGACTAACCCTATATAACTAAATATTAGCGCGTAAGTCAAAAAGTTCGGCTATTTTCTGAACAGCAATAAAACTTGTTGATTGATTTTTATTGATGTGTATGATTTGTAGTTACAGTGTCAGTATTTCTAGAATTATGCCTAGGAACATGAGAATCAATTTGACTCAGAAGCTCAGGACAATCGGTTTGACCATTTAATAACTTGTAGAGGAAAGTGACCAAGTTTAATTTTCTCCTCAAATCCAAACTTTGAAACCCAAACCTATCAATCAGTTGCCTATATTATTATGGAGTACAACTTTCAGGATAAGCATTATCTATCTTGAGATTTTTTTTTTGTGGTTTTTCAAGTAACACTCTTTGGCATAAATAGAATGGATTCCAAACAGTAGAGCAGTATTCCAGTTTAGTTCTGACATAAGAAAAATACAAAATAATGAATGACTCGATATTAGGAAACGATTGCGTAGTATAAAACTGTAAGGTTTCATTGCATCATCGACCTTGGACACGATATGACATGAAAAAGATAATTCCTCATCGAAGATCACTCCCAAGTCTTTAATTTTAGTCAAAGTTCGATTATTTTCTGAGCAGATCTTGCATTCCAATCAAATTCCATTGGATGGATTTGAGCTAGATTCATGTTGGACACCGTTTTGAACTTTTTACCTTGTTCTGATCTTTTTTACAATAACTGGACATCAGAAACAGAAAAAGAATTACGATTTTCATTCAGAAACATTTAATTACTAAATAAAAGACAAGTTTTATGGAATTTCAAATGTATTCCACAGCTTCCAAATTAATTCCAATTGTATTCGAATTGGATTCCAAACGGATTCTTCATGAATGTCAGCTTAAAGAAGAAGAAAGCAAAATAACCACCATTTTCAAATTCTCTTCCATCTCAACATCTATAAAACGATACAACGAAAGCAGTTAACATCGCTGGCAACCTTTCGACGCCCTTGCCTCAAAAAAAAAAAACATCTCGCACTGTTAAGCACGTAATAATTGAGACACGAGCAATCCCATTTATACGAGTCGTTTCAGAACCCGGCGATGTTGAACTGTAACATTTGCCCGCCACCAACCATCTCTGCGGTTGCAGTGCGTCTTTCACTGGGCCGAGCAAAGAATTTGTCCTTCGCCTAACAGTTATGAATTATGAATTATAAAAGGTGTTGGTTGTTGTCATAACATTTCAGTTGCCTGCTTCACTCAAGGGCGGACACGTTTTTTCGGTGAGAACTCGCCGGTTGGATACATTGTTATATTTGTTATCTACCGCAATAAGAATATTGTAAGAATACAATTGGAACTCAATGAAATCCACTTGCTAGAGAACTAGTCATTACTTTTTTCCACAGGCACGTAATTGAAATACAACTGGAATTAAGTTAGACTCAAATAAATACAATTGGGAATTATAAGGACCAGTTAAATTTACTTTGCAATAGACCCGAAATAAGCTACAACTTCGTTGAAAATTCATTGAAAAACAATTGGAATGAAATAAAATCCACATTACTATCCAAACCAGTCAATTTAGTTTTGTTTTGTTCTAATTTACACTCAGCAATAATAGGAAGAGAACTCTGCAAGTATCCACTCGTATAATTGGAATACAATTGGTAGATACAAACTCAGTAAGGATTTAATTGGAAATTGTCGAGAGTAGTTAAATTGATATTCCAATTGTCTTTCAACTCTGCAAGTATCCACTGGTACACTCGCATAATTGGAATACAATTGGAATTAAGTATGATACAAACTCAGTAAGACTGTGATTGAAAATTGTCAGGGGTAGTTAAATTTCTATTCCAATTGACTTTCAACTGGAATCTGGTAAGTATTTTATCAGAATTCATTTGGAATACAATAGGAATTAAATAAAATCTACTTGCAATTGAATTAGTGCCAGGCATTTTTTAAATTCCAATGAACATTCAACAACAATCCTATCTGAATTCAGTGAGAATCCTACTGGTATGTAATTGGAATGCAATTGGAATTATGTCCAACAATAATCCAACAGAAATTCAGTAAGTATATCATTCATCTGTAATTGGAATACAAAAACCAACTAGAATTCAGTAAAACCCTCACTGGTATGCAGTCGGAATACAATTGGAATTAAATAAGGATCTCACTGGAATTCAGTTGATATTAAATAAGAGCCTAATTAACATCTAACAAGAATCCTACCGAAGTCAAGTAAAAATTTCACTGATATGTAATTGGAATTCAATGAAATCCAGTTACATTGAACCAATCAAATTTATTTTAATTAATGCTTAACAATAGTTCAACCAGAAAAATCGCAATAATATTAAGGAATTGGAATACAATTGGAATTAAATGAATTGCAGTTATTGAAATAGAAACTGTAGATTTTATTTTTTTTTATTCCAATTAACAACTAATACAATACAATTGGAACTGATTTGAATTTAATTAGAAGTTATTAAATGTTTGTTCCAAAAGTACACGGTGGAAACTAGTAAGAATTCAAAAGTTGTTTTATTACCATACAATTGGAAATAAAATGAACTATGATTGGAACTTTGTATCGAATTGGAACAAATTAAACTTCTATTCCAATTAATCTCCAATAAATGTATAGATTGGAATCTATTACGAATCCAAACGTTGTTTAATTATTATGATACAAATGGAAACAAAATAAACTACAATTGGAACCTAACCTAGAATCAACTGAAATTAAATTGGAACATATCTCTGGTTTCTAATTCCATTGTTAAATGTAAATTGCTTGCAATATGATTTTTACAATATATTGGAAATTACAATAGGCTGCTATACCTACTAGTTCCTATATCGTGAACGCTATTACGATCTTACATCTCATCTAATTGATGTTTATACAATAGCAACAAACTCGTTATATTCCAGCAGAAAAAAAAAATGTGGTACCAGGACGAAAACAAATCTTGAAACCATCAAAAGCTAATTGAAAATGCGTGAAGAACGACCTAGCATTGTTCGCAGGGAAGAGAGGCATGAAGGAAGTCTGACTTTTACCTTTAATGCCACTTAACTTTTACAATGATGGCAATTCCAATGCAACCTGTGACATTCCAATGAGAGACGTCAAATCGACAATGATTGGAAATCCATTCGTCGCTGCCACCGCCACATCGAAAAAGAAACATGGTTCGTTTCAGGAAAACAAGAAGTAAGCACAGGAATAAATAACATTAAAATAAAAATAGCAATAAATATTTGTTTGTTTTGACATTCTTTGGCATGTCTGTACTATAATATCAATACAGGGTAATATATTATAGGATGTTCTAATGATAGGTTATGTTATGTATAATAATTCTATTTTTTGTCCTCATTCCTAATATTGGTTTCAATAACTTGTCTAGCAAGTACGAGGGTGTTATACAAGATGATGATGTAAAAGTGTAACAATGGCAACGTTTACTCTTGAAGAATATTGTGACATAATAACTCATAATAATCAATAAGATGAGTACTACAAGAGACTTTTAGTGCTAGGAATTAAGAAAATTCATACGATTCCAACTTCCTCAAACTTAATATCGATTTTTATTAATATTAGGGTAGATTAATAGGTCCATATGTTTACCGTTAATCGATGATTAGATTTATGTCTAAAATGTAATAGGGCAATCTTCAAATATTTTTAGTAAAAATCTCGATTCCATAAATATGATCTTAAGCAACTGATATATACCAGGTGTATCAGTTGTATTGTTCCAATGGCATATCTCCATTACTCAAAAAACCATAAAGTAATAAGAATTATGTTTGTGCAGAAAAGTGTATTGAAATAGAAAATAATTGTGATAAAGGGGTAATTAAAAAATACTATAATCTATATAATTCCAATAAGTTTCTTGTGCATACAATATGGTCAGAAATGGTGACATATTGTTACTACCATTTATCCAATAAATTAATTAGTAACAGCTCTAAGAACAAGGCTTTGTTTTAGAACAAAAAGTAATTTTATTTACCAGGTGTCTTTGTTGTATTGTTCCATTGGCTATCTCTATTACTTAAAAAACATAAATTTGAAATTTGGGGCACCTGATATACACCCAAACTTCTTTAAATTGAGCCTAATATTAAAATGTTGTCACTTCTGGTTTAACCGGAGACGACCACAACTTTTTTATTTTAAATTACATCCTGTATGATTTTCTTAAATTTTGAATTCTAAAATTCCTTTTTCGTGAAGTATTATAGTATTTCCGATCTCATTTGAAGAACCAAGAGCTTGGCAGTATGTGCCAGGTTCGGTCGCTGACGCAGCAACTCGGCATTGAAATATTTGAGAAAAACTTGTTCCCATATTTATTTTGCCATACCCATATATAGGCCCAGTTGAAGTTCGAGCGCGCGGGCAAACGCGGCACAAACACAGCCACACTGGTCGACTTGGCCATAAATTGAGTTGTCGACAAATGTCCTAGCAGTGCAGCGCAGCAATGCGGAATTTGGTGATTCAGGTAATTTTAATTTATTATAGGCACCTTCTATTAATCATTCATATTACAATTGTGAAAGGGAGAAATAAGAGGAATATTTTGTTTACTAATATTATTACAACAAGGCATTTTGAAGATCTTTTGAAACGGAACAAAACGGAATTTACCATCAATATAATAAAATTGTTTGAGAACCTAAATAATTATAATAAATTGTTGGTCAAATGAATGTTTATAGGTATAATAGAAATTTTCTACACATTATATACAAATTATTATAATTTTTTACCTTTAGCAGAAAACTTTTTTGTGGCGCCTATGAAAACTCATTAAATATTGCTAGGCGTTTTTATACATGTTCAACTGACTTCGGAAAGACTATACATTTTGTATTTTAGACTTCAAAACAGAAGTGAAGTTGCATTTTCAATGTTTCCAAAATTGGGGTTATAGAAAATTATAAAAAGCAAGTGGTATTAGTTTGGACTTTAATTTCAAAGTAGCAAATATACACTGTTCATTTGTATTTTCAATATCTCTCTAAAAAATAGTTTACAAAAAATTGAAGGTGAAATAATAGAAAATAATGTTAAAAGAATTACAAAAAGATATTATTAATTTTGTTTATACAAGGACGGTATTTATGACAATCTTGACACCAAAGACTAACCGTGAGCGACATATAAGATGCTATAGAAAATGTTCAAAATGTTGTACATTTGATTCAATACAACACTCGGCTCGATGCAAAAGTTCACGAGATGTAACAATTTTTAATAAGTAATACGGCATTAAGAGCTCCGCATTTATTTCCAATTTTATTTTTTAATATTCCAAATCTGTAGAGGGCGTTTAGTCAACGGCGTTGGATCTGGTGCTCTTGCAGGCCATCTCATTGGTCCATATGTGCCGATCGCGCCATTATTCTATGGCTAGAAATTGGCCTCAATGATTTGGGATCGAGGGGGATTATCCCTCTTTATCCTGCCTCATCTCGTGTAGGCCTGGACAGCCTTCGTAGGTGGGCCCCATCCGTCGTCTACCCCGACCGCAAATGCGGCCGGTGTAGGCGCTTTGTGGGACCTCCTTTTGTCCTGGCTGGGCCCCGCCGGCTAGGGCCCTTTCTTCTGGCGCTCTTCTTGCTTCGCCGGCTCGTCTGTGTAAACCCCGGGGGTAGTGTCATGTTTATGTGTGGTATGGTTGGGTAGGGTAGTGCGGCTATGCAGCCTGGGATGCGCTTTGCTAAGGTGGCCCTTAGGCTAGCGCGGGAGAAGAGGGGTAAGGAGGGTATGGGGGGTATGTGCCGATCCACTTGTTAGGGAAAATTTGATTTAAATAAACAACAACCTAGAATTGTGAAGGAGTGCGCCATCATGTTGAAAATAAATGTTGGCACGTATATTCAGCGGAACATTTTCAAGAAAATCTGGAAAATCGCTCTGAAGGAATTCTAAATATGCCTCACCAGTTAATGTTCCTTCATAAAACTTTAGTCTGATAATCTACCCATCGATCATGCCGCACCATACGCTAATTCCCCAAATTCTTTGAAAATTAATCTCTCATCCAATGAGGATTATCTACAGGCCAATAATGTGTCGATTGGCAGTTCCATTATTATCATGGCTGCTTTCATTTGACCATAATATTGAGTTAATAATGCCATCTTAGCTAGCAGTTGCTAGCCATGCAAGAAACGCCAGTCTTCTGTCATAATCTCCTGGTTCTCATCCATGATGCAGGAGGATTTCTAAAGGTCTGAATTTCCGGATTTTAAGATTCGTTGAATAGAAGGAGATATCGCAATCTACTTCAATTTCTCGAATTGAACTACGTGAATTATTAAACACACTTCCCAAAACACCAGCACTGTGCTATTCATCAGTAGCAATCTTTCTTTTAAAACCAGTTTGTTTTTTGAGAAGGCCCCAAATGTCGCTAAATTTGAAGCTGGATGTGTAGAGTACATAGCACTTGCCATACGTCTCTCAGGATACCGCTCTCCGTAAACACGGAAGGCATCACGTATTTTTCTGCATTCCCCATAAATTAGGATCATATCCAATTTTTCCTGATTTGTGAAATCGTCGTTATTCATTTTGAATATGTACCAATTTTGTTCGAAGCACCTAACTAAACAATCAAATTTATCCAAATAATTTCAAAGCCTACTTTTGTTTTCGTAAGTCGCATTGTTTTGAATAATCCCAAACATTTGCAAAACATTTAAAATGCAATTTCACTTACACGTGCTGCGGAAAAATGCAACAAATTCATAAAAATCATACTCTGAAACTAACCTCCCATATCTGTCCGATATCTTATTCCCTCGAAACGAACTATACCGCCTTAATGACACGATTTTTCTGGTGGAATCAGGAAGCGAATCTCGGGCCTGTATATAGACTTGATTTATGTTGATGTGCCTCATTACCTCAGTCCGATGTGGAATTACACGTCGCGAAAGAAATCGGTGATGAAATAATTAATCATAAGGTTGTTCACTCGTGTCGAGCAGACCGATGGATTCTGCCAACCAGGAAGGCGGAAGTTAGCGCGAAGTGCGAGGAGTTTAAATTCAAAACGCGAGGATGAAATTGCGTTGCATGTCATTATGTGTTTTTCTTAGATTATAAACTGTTGCTTTTATCTTATATTTTAGTATTTGATTTTCGCCCCGTGTCACGTATTCACCGATGTACGTTCAAGTTTCAAGTCAATACAAAGCAAGAAATTACACAAAAAGAAATGGCTTATAAAAAATGACTATACTATTGCGGTCCTCTAATTTGTGTAAAAATACTGTCACAAACTGTAATCAGCAGAGATCGGAAATATTAGGGTGGCCGCAATGTGGTACAGGGTTGGCTTTAAGCCGAGTTTTCATTTATGAAATGTTATTCAAACAAAAAGTGGCACAACTGTTGCCTTCTTATAGTTGCACTCTACATTATGAGAATATACAGGGTGTATCTAAATAACACCGAAAAAATTTATGGGGCGATTCTCTGATGAAAATTAATAGGGGACTTTGGTATAGAATTTTATGAAAAAACTCCTCTGAAAGGTTACAACGCCCAAAAAATTAAAAAAAAATATTGATTTTCTCTTTTATCTTCCATGTATGTCAAGCTAAAGAAACCAAACTTGATGAACATTGTATGACAAAAAAACTACACTTTTTGAAATTTCCTCAATTCTGAAGTATTTTTGTAAGGGGTTGAAATAATCTCTGATCTGAAGTTTCGCATCGATCAATTTATTCGATACGTATCTGACGGCACCCTAGTGGTGAACAATGCAGGTTTTCTGCTGGCGGACGTTAGCCGTGCATTTTACTGTCGTTTGTGCGTGTGTGTGAGTTTGAGTCATTGCTTGGTCGAGTGTATGGCACATGTTTTTATGGCAGTCAGTAATATTGTGTATTGTGAGCATAGAGCGGCACACGGCTTGACTAAAGATTGATCTTTTGTCAATATAACGCGCACTGCTGCTTACTAGCATAATATAGATTACTACTGTTTATTTATTTTATTATCGCCACAAAGTTTCCGATGTCTAGTAATCAGGTATAATAAAAACCAGATTTCTATAGGCATCAGATGTTGCTCAATAGACGGACAAAAGTAATTTTGTGAAAAAATTACACCCAGGTCGTACAGATTGGGAACACGTTTCTTTGTAAACCTACACTTAGATATACAGGTTCGGAAAGTCCCCATGGTACATCGGCCGTTACGTGTGAGCGATAAAGTAAGTTATAGAAATCCGTGCGATAGACAAGGATGGTTACATTGAAGACGTTTCATAATCTGAATAGTCACTCCCACTTATAATCCGTAACGGGCGGTGACTATTCAGATTATGAAACGTCTTCACTATAGCCATCCTTGTCTATCGCACGGATTTCTTTACTTTACTTTGTTATCTGTCATGTAAAGGCAGATGGACCATGTGGATTTTCCAGCCCTGTATGTATTTAAAAGCAATTTTTTATTTTGACACCATAAATGAATCTCTAACAACGTTTGCTGCAAATTATAAGTCTTGAATAGAGTCAGATAGTATTAGCTCATCATCATATAGCACACTGTGAACTATAATTAGTGAATTAATGAATTACTGAATTGAATTGAAATGAATTTAATGAAGTATTTATGAATATAATAAATAAAAGAGGCCCGAGCACTGATCCCTGTGGAACCCCTGAGGTCGCTGGAACATCAACTGATTTATAACTGTGACTCTTAAAATTTAGACCGAACTAGTACTTACAAATGATTCAAAATAGAAGAACCTGTGCACAAAAAAATACGCATTTGATGAAGAACTTCACAAAGTTGTAAAAAGTTAACGAGACAACTAGTAAAGTTAAATCTATAAACTGTATATTCTATAGTCTTTCCGATATCAATTGAAGAACCAAGAGGTTGACAGTATGTACCAGGTTCGGTCGCTGACGCTGCAACTCGGCATTGAAATATTTGAAAAACTTGTTCCCATATTTATTTAGCCATACCCATATACAGGTCTGGTCGAACTAAACGTGGAGGTGGTAGAAATGTATGCGCCCAGTTGAAGAATGCGAGCGCGGGCAGACGAAATACAGATACAGTTGCATTGGGCCACTGGACAATAAATCTCAGCTGTTGACAAGTGGTTGACAAATTGCCCAGCAGTGCAGTGCAGCAATACGGAATTTGATATGATTCAGGTAATTTTAATTTATTACAGGCACCTTCTATTAATCATTCACACTACAATTGCGAAAGGGAGAAATAAGAGGGATATTTTGTTTGCTAATATTATCACAACATGGCATTTTGGAGATCTTTTGAAACGGAACAAAACGAAATTTGCCACCAATATAATATAATTATTTGAGGATATAAATAATTAAAATATGTTGATGGCCAAATTAACATATAATAGAAATTTTCTACACATTATATACAAATTATTATAATTTTTTACCTTTAGCAGAAAACTTTTTTAGGGACGCCTATGAAACTCATTAAATTTTATTTCCAGGCGTTTTTTTACATGTTCAACTGACTTCGGAAAGACTATACAAGTAAATTTCAGGATTAAATTGAATTCCCCAGTTGTCAGAAAAGTGGCTACAAAACTTTCTCACATAACGTTGCGCAAATTTTGCAACTAAGCGTAGTAAATCCATAATCGAACCCTGGAACAAGCATCAAAAGAAAAAGTCTCGTGTATCAATTTTGGAGTTTTATACCTGGTATATACACAATATGCCACTTCGGGGAAGCAATTTTTTTCAGTTTACCTTGCGACAATGTAACGATATTGCTTCCAGCCTCGCATCACGTGTAACGCAATTTTGCGCCGTGCCGTTTATTTACATAAGAATGAAAAAGCGCCTGAATATGTTTATCCTTATATGGGAAACCTGGTAATTGCCTTTCCCGGATGTTGCGCGCACAAGAAAACCCCGGGAAAGTGTTTTCACTCCTACGCCATACGTAAAGTCTGTGGGAAACGGATGCTTTTGATCTCTTAAAAACCCATCAGCGGAAGGTAGTGAAGTGTGATATCCATTTCGCACATTTGCAGTGTTTCCGACGTTTAGGTAGTAATCAGGACCGGATTTAGCCCCGTAGGGAGATCAATTTAATAATAAGAAATATAGAAGGTCAATCCTGTGTGAGTTATTCATATTAGAATTTAAAAAAAATGTACAATCACACTTTCAGGCCAGAATTTGTATTGGGAAATATTTTTTGTATATCAATATCACAAATACTGGCGTATGAAAACTGCAAGCGATCCAAACATCTACTCCGACGACCGCGCCATTATTCCATGGCTAGAAATTAGCCTCAATGATTTGGGATCGAGGGGGATTATCCCTCTTTATCCTGCCTCATCTCGTGTAGGCCTGGACAGCCTTCGTAGGTGGGCCCCATCCGTCGTCTACCCCGACCGCAAATGCGGCCGGTGTAGGCGCTTTGTGGGACCTCCTTTTGTCCTGGCTGGACCCCACCGGCTAGGGCCCTTTCTTCTGGCGCTCTTCTTGCTTCGCCGGCTCGTCTGTGTAAACCCCGGAGGTAGTGTCATGTTTATGTGTGGTATGGTTGGGTAGGGTAGTGTGGCTATGCAGCCTGGGACGCGCTTTGCTAAGGTGGCCCTTAGCCCAGCGCGGGAGGGGAGGGGAAAGAAGGGTATGGGGGGTGTGTATGTGTGTGTCATTGTCTTCGTTTCTTGATCCTGGCTGTCTCTGAAACAGAAAAGATTAGCGGGCAGGGGGGGGGAGTCGTTGGGGTGGTCACTCAGGGTCAAAAAGTTGGTGTCTAGGTCTTTTGTGTTTGTCGGTCACGTCGGGTACGTAGTCAACGGCTTGCCTGAGGAGGGGATTGTCATGTCTAGCGGCTACGTCAAACCGTTTTTCCGCGTTTTGTCTTATTGTCTGTGTAGCGTTTGTGTATTATAAGTCTCGTAATATGTCAGTGTTTCTTACGTACCAGGGCGCGTCGGTGGCCGTGCGGAGGGCTATGTTTTCCACAGCCTGTAATGACTTTAAGTGGCTTTTTGCCGCGTGACCCCACGCCGTGGAGGCGTAGGTTAGCTGCGGTTGAAGTACCACCTTGATTAACGTTCGCTTATTCCTTAAACTGAGGGTGTTTCCACCTTTGAGTAAGGGATAGAGCCTAGCCCTGGTGGTCTTCGCTCGCGCCACCGTCTCCACGATGTGCGGTTTCCACGTGAGACGCTGGTCCATCGTCACGCCCAGGTATCGTGTTTGTCGATTCCAGGAGATGGGTTCCTGGGATAGTGTCAGTCTGTCGAGGTTTTGTGGGATTTTTCGTTTGGTAAAAAGGATAGCCGAACTTTTGTTGGGATTAATTTTGACTTTCCACCTGTTGCACCAGGTTTCAAGTTGGTCTAAGGAGCTTTGGAGGAGGTAGACGGAATATCTAGGATCTACGGATTGGGATGTGATTGTCAGGTCGTCGGCGTATAAGTATATGTTGGTGTTGGGGGGATGTGGGATGTCGGAGTTGTAAATGGTGTATAGGTGTGGGGACAGGACGGTGCCCTGGGGGACACCGGCCTCCATGGGACGGGTGGTGACTCCGACGAACAAGATATTGCTCGAGGACGACGTTGTAGAAGACCAGGAGCTGCGCCAAACAGTGTTATCCACCGGAGAAGAAACACCGAAAATCACCCGTATTTCCAGCCGACCGAGCCAGACCTGCGACGTTTGAGGGCATCGCCAGATTCACGAGAGCCGACTAAAAATCGCCCAGGTTTCGATGTATTCTCGTTAGAGGCGAACGAACGTCGACTTTGGCCACTTGCAGTTGTATAACCAGAGACAATATATCCGCCACCGATAACGGCCTATTACTATTATTCTTACTTCTGGTTATACCGGAAGCATCTATTTTTAAGTTAAAAACGTATAGCACACTCCATACTTAGGATTGACCGTTTACGAGATATTTTGATTTTTAGGCAAAAATTGACAGATGCAGACTGTCAGCAAAATTTAGTTTTTTCAGAAACATAGGTTTATTTTTAATTGTAAATTGGACATTTTGTAGAGGAAGACCTAATTTCTGCACTAAAATTAAGTGTAACTTAAGTTTTCCTATACCTAAACATGAAAACCACTGTGGTTTTCATTTTAGTTACGAATAAACATTTCCCTTTTCTTAAAATGATGTTTCCATCTGTTTCGCACATTTTAGGTTGGCCTTGACAGATAAGTAACAATCAACATGACAACTGTCACAGGTTTTTAATTGTCAAATTATACGGAGACGCGACAATGCATCTCATTAGGACAGTGTTTCATTATTATTTTTTTATATAGACAAGAACAATACCACAAAATACGTAACTAATAAAAATAATAATAATTTTAACTCTGTTTTTGTTTACGTGTTTTGTGGTCTTGTCTATAAAAAAATGTAATAAAGCACTGTCCTAATGAGACATATTTATGACATATTTAGACAGATAAGAAATATATCTAATTAAAATTCTGTCCTGAAAATAGTGATTTGTTGTTCAAGAAACCGGTAGTAATGTAATCAAATACAGAATTTTGTGAGATTAGAATTTTTTAATTTATTCTAATAAGAAATACATCTTGGTAAATATATTACGCATTAGTCCACAATCCGCGATGGAAAAAAGAAAAATAATCTCATAAGAAATATGTCGACCATAGAGACAACCACCTATATTTATCAACATTGCCGTCATCTTTTCTGCTTTCCTGAATATTCGTCATGGGCATGTCAGTGGAGCAGAAAATGGCACATTTTAGAAGTACTGATATGTATACAGGGTGTAGCAAAAAGTGTGGGGCACAAAGTATACTTTTAAAATCGTAAATTTTCTTATTCCAGTTCAAGCCTACTTAAGTATGAAATCTACCTTTACCTTTTGTGGTTTTTGAGATATATGGACTCAAACACAAAAGCAACAAACGCTACTGGAAAAAATTAAACGAACAAAAAATTTTTTTTTAGTGATTTTCGAAAAGCTACGTCTCAGTGAAAAATGGTAGTACCGAGATAAACAAAAAAGCATTTTGAAGCTTTGTCTTTAGTTTTAAGATCTTTAGAGAAAAAATTTTTTGAGTTAGGATTATCGAAAAAAATCGAGTGAAAATAATTTCCAAACATTTTTTTAGGACTGTGACATGGAATCAGGAAAACTTTTTCAAATTCAACCAATAGAAAGGTTAGTTAGCTTATTTATTCGGCTTCAATTTGATTTTTGAAAGGTCTCCGTGCGACTATTGGTTGCCGACATATCGATGGTTTAATGAAAAATAACACTTTTGACTTTAATCATGGATATTGGTCGATAGCCGCACGGTTCAAGGCGTCAGTACTTAAATCGATGTGTGCTAATTCTGCCCGAGTTCGATTCACGCGGCCGGTAGACCGTAGATTAGCTATGCTTGTACGGCGGCTTGGCACCCTCTGTGCAGGTATGGTAGGGTGGAAGAATGTTGGCTTGGGTCAATGTGAGAAATTGACACCGGTTGGCATTTGACCACCCCCCTAATTAATGAGGTTTTCCAGGTTTCCCTGATTCCTGCACTGAATGGTGGTTAGGGCCTACCAACATAAGTCGTTCCTGGGCGCAAATGCAGCCTGCTTAATAATAATAATATGCCGCTTCCTCTCCAGCACAAGTCTCCGACTGCTGGGCTAATTCTCGTGGTTAGAATGAGGGGTAGAGATATTATTATTATTATATCTGCAAGGAATTATTGCATAATAGGGTAAGGGCAGTTTTGAAACTTTGAATAAATTTTCCACGAGGACCTGTCATAGTTTTCGAAGAAAACATTTTTTTTCGTACATCAATTTTTTTTATTTTATTTTTTTTTTTGGAAAAGTTAGTGGACCTTTGAAAAAGTTCTAGCCGTTTCTGAGACGATTTTAATACTCATTTTTTAACAGCCGGCATTTGTATTACACAAAGTGTTACAACGAGTCACTAAACGAACGACTTAGGCTCAAATCAAAGCTACTTGACCATGATAAAAATTTTAAAAAAAAAGTACAAACTTTTGAGTACTTAATTTTTTTACTGAAAAAAGAGAAGTTTTGAAAAAAAACTTTTGATTCAATTTTCTTTTGCCAAAAAAAGAGTACTTTTGAAAGAAACTGTTTTTTGAAACATAGGTACATACGTACATACAATACGTACAAACGTACATACCCCCTAGGGTGAAAGGGGTGAGTTGAAACTACGTCCGCTCTTAGGTCTCCCCATCCCTAGTACACCCCTAAAATTTCTGATTTTTATATTAATTTTTGACGGAGATATGGCAGGTACCCAAGAGCTATAGTCCAACCCGTATGTAAACTTCGTAGAAAATGTCGAAAATCAATTTTATGAATGTGTTTAAATCGAGGACGAAACTCAGTTTGGGGTATCAACTTTGTACTTAATGCAATTAAATAAAGATTAGTATAATTATTGTTTGCAAAGGTCGAATCGTACAGCAACTTTTTCAAAAGAAAAAAAAGTTATTGTGGGTACATTGGGCTGTAAAAATTTCTCTCAGCATTAGTCTTTTCATCAACATACGGTAGATTTTCTAAAAACCGTAGTCATTTTTTTGAAAATAACTAAAAAAATCATGAAAATTTTTCCCAGTAGTATATTTTTGTAATATAATTTAAAAAACTGAAAATTATCTAAAGGGCAATTACTACTCTTTGTAGTAGCAGTTTTTTTACGTGGTCATCTTTGTTAAAGGTTACGATTAAAGTTGTCAGAGAGGCCGCAATTCAATGCCAAGCGGGTCAACCGAGACATGTGTGACCCGCTGCCTGAGAATGCTTTTCACGTTCACGTCACGCTAGTATACTGTTGCCTTTGTTATCTTACGGATGTTGCGTAATCAATTCCTTCTATTGGTGCTTATGGTGGTGTACTGTACACTATTTAATTTATTGCTTTTTAATAAATAAAGCGTACGCCTATGTCCCAGGGCACAGTTCTGACAGCCAGTCCTAATACTTTGTTGAATTATTACATTTTAACAATTTCGGTTAATACGAGAATAAGTTGCAAGTATATTAAAGCGTATTCTGTGACCTGTCACCATTCGAGGCTCAACTCGCACGAAAAACGGAAAACGTACGTCGTACCACAGATACGGGACGTGCGGGGACGCGACAATACGATACGTCGCCACGTAACAAATGAATGCCGGCCTTTAAAAAGAACAATACTCTTTCCGCAGCAAAATCCAGTACGCCCTGGCTCTTCTGGCGTATCGGTCAGGTGCTCCCGAAAATCTACGTGCGTGTGTCGCTTGTTCCCAACGACAACAACAAGTCAACAGCGACTAGACTTTCACTCTCGATGCCCGCCGGGGCGAACCGGAGCTTAGCCGGAGCTGCCACAAGACCGTCGGATCGCGGTGGGCCTTGACATTTTCGCGTCGCACGCTCACGGAGACAATCACCGCTGCGCTCCAGCTCCGTCGATTCGCGGCAGGCCTGCTCGCGACACATTTTCTAAAAGATCGAGGCTTGAATTTTGTCGTCGGGTAGGACGCTTATTATTAATTTTCCCCACACCTGTTTGCCCGAATCTGTCTTCGCATTGCGCCTGTGTTTAATCAACAATAAGTGCCACTTTGCGTCTCATTTAACAGGTTGTCGAGAATGATATTCCATTAGAGATCGGGTTGGCGGGTCGCTACTGCAGTTCCGATGGAGAATTGTTATAATCAAACCGCTTCTATCATTTAATTTTTTTAAATATATTAATTAATATGAGTGAGATATAACATGTTACTGCTAAACGGGGCTCTAGTCCGCAGGGTAGTTGTTTTCTTTGACATTAGTGTCAAAGAGCCTTATATACACGGTGTCCCATTTTAAGTTACGCATTGCAATATCTTCTTAGGGAAGCACGTCCAAGAAAAATTTTTGGACAAAAGCTGTAGGGTTCTGAGGGGACATTCGAAGGTGATCTTGACCTTGACACAAAGGTCAACCGTAGGGGTAATTTGAAAGTCAATTAGCATATTTAGATACGATAGATATGTTTCTGACATGGAAATGGTTAGAGTGGAGAATTTTACGTTCATATATTCTTTATGTTATGGGTCAAATAATTTTAGGGTCAGATAAGGTCCTGAATAATATTTTTCGGGAAAGCACAAGAATTCTGGTTGAAAATTTTATGGTTTGATGGGATCATACGACGATGACTTTGACCATGACCTAGAGGTCAAACTTGAAGGTTATTTGAAGGTCAAATCCAGTTACGAATTAGGAATAGTCCATTGCAATCTTGCATTGACTGGTTGAGCCATAACGATCTTGCCTTAACTTAATGGGGCTACAAACTGGGTTCTCCTATTTCGTAACTTGATTTGACTTTCAAAGAACCTTCTAGTTTGACCTCTTAGTCAAGATCAAGGTCGTCATTGTATGATCCCATCAAACCATAAAACTTTTAACCAAAATCGATCGTCGCAAGTGACTTCCAGAAAAATATTGCAAAATCTTATTCAGAACCTTATTTAACCCTAAAATAACCCTTTAGGGTCACTTTGACCAATAACATAAAGACTTTATCTGACTGTAAAATGATCGGCTCTATCCATTTCCGTTGTCAGAAATGTATCTATCATTTAAAAATGCAAGTTGACCTTCAAATCACCTCTACCGTTGACCTTTGTGTCAAGGTCACCTTCGAATGTCCCCTCAGAACCCTATAAATTTTGTCTAACGAGATTGTTTTGAGAGTGCTACCCTGGGAAGATATTGCAGTGCGTAATATAAAATGCTATACCGTGGATGTCTTTAATCAGATAACGTAGGAAAATATTTCAATTAGTTTAAAACTTTAAAATTGTAAAAAAAAAATAGTAAAAAACGTAAATATGTATGTATGTATTAGAATTGATTACATAAAAACGAAGGTAATAATTCATATAAATCTAGATAGATCGTCACATTTTGGGCATTATCGTTTCAAAATCCCCTTTTTCCACGACATATTTTATATACAGGGTGTCCCAAAAAGACCCGAACTCCTCGAGAAGTTTTGTGAATTAAAAAGAGTTTCAGGTAAAATGGTACGAATCAAGAAACCAATGTGCTGGTCACCTTAGGTTTCACTCACCTTGATCTTAAGTTTCAAGGTCAAGTCAAGGTCAATTTATAAATATAAAATGGAATATCGTATTTTTATGCAAGCAGCCGATAGAGCGAGAAATTTGATGTCGGAATCTGGGATCAAATTAATTTTTCACAAAAAATAATTACCATAAATGTAATAGAAGTTAACACACTGTGATTTCGAGGGTATTTTATGAAATTATGTGACATATTCAGACGTCATGTGAATTCTAAACACGATATATAAAATGTTTCGCACACACGAAGGGTGTGAACGACCACGAGCCAAAGATCAATAACCGCAGGCCAAAGATTAATGACCCTAGATTAGAGTTCGATGATGAAAGTAATCAGATGTCGACGTATATTAAAGTTTTTGTTGTTGGGTTCGGACTTCGGATGGTGACCTTGGATTTGACCCTTAGCTTGACAGTCAAGGTCATTTGAAAATCAAATTTATTTTTTTTAAATAAGAATCTCTATTCTTGACCCCGGATTCAGAAAGAGAGCAAAATTTTCTTTCAGATAGGTACTTAAGGCTCTTCTTTGAATGACCTTTAAAGGTTATTTCAAAGACTAAATATTTTAAATTGCGCACTTGAATATCTCGTCAGGGAAGCATATCGGATGGTGACATTCAATTTAACCTTGACCTTCAAGACCATTTGAAGGTCAAATCTATTTTTTTAGATAGTAACTTCTACATTTGACCCCAGATTCAGAAAAAGCGCAAAATTTTCCTTTTAGACATAAGGCTCGTTTATGTTTAAGTGGGTACTTCAGGCTCTTCTTCTTCGTCAAGGTCTAATTGAAGGACACCATCCGATGTCCCCCTCCGAACCCAACACCAACACCTTTTGTAAGGGTTATTTTCGGATTGGAGGCTCCCCTGACGAGATATTCAGGTACGAAATTTAAAATATTTTGTCCTTGAAATAACTTTTAAAGGTCATTGCAAAAAAGAGCCATAAGTCCCTACCGAAAGGTAAAATCCGGGGTCAAAATAGAGGCTCCTAAGTAGAAAAATTATATTTGACCTTCAAATGACCTTGAAGGTCAATGTCAAGGTCAAATTGAAGGTCATCATCCGATGTTCCCTCCGAACCGAACAACTTTCAAGGGTTATTTTCGGATTGGTGGCTTCCCTGTCGAAATATTCAGGTACGTAATTTAAAATGAGATGCCTTACATATTGTGAATTCATGTGAGGCCAAAGATCAATTATTCCAGGTCAAAGATCATTGACCGCCAGTTAAAGGTCAATGAAATCAAATCTCAGTTACAGTTCTCTCTTCTGATGAAAATCTCCAGCGACTTTTTAGAATAAAATTATGTAAAATATGGCAAACAATCCTACCCGAAACGACGGATGTTTGTTTTTAATACCGCTTTTGTCTTCTCTGGAGTAACTTTATTACTGCAAAATATAGGTACAAGCCACTTAAGCCCAATGCAATTTTCGTCCCACATCCGACCACCCAACCACCCCCATCCTACTTCTTTCGCCGCTCCATTGTCTGAGCTGCAATATCCTACCAGTTGAACGCTCGGGAATGAGGTCGTGCAACCCCGGGGAAGCCTCCCCGTCGACGCCCCGCCGAGCCCTGGGGTGCTCCGGGGCAGTGGCACTCCAATTTCACCATCGCGCTCTAGATCGTTCAGTATGGGGTGTTAAAAGATGAGAGTCGATTAAGGAGGCGGTTAACGGTCGTTGTTGCTCGTGGGCAGCAATTTCGGAGGCCGTATCGAGGATGTGCGGGTCGGGATCAAGCGGATTTGTCGGTTAATAAGGGGGAAAGGTAAAGGTTATAGTCTACGCGATTTTTAGCTCAGGGGATGCGGGCGAAATTGTGTACTGTCAATGTCTTAGTGTACTAGGTAACGGTGTTACATACTTTCAGAATAGTAATTTTTTCGTCTAACGAAATTTGTACGACTATTTCTTTCCGGGAATTTTGACCGCCATGACGAACTAATCACCCTATGCACATAGCCCAGTCGGTGAAAGTAATTGTGCACCAAAAGCGCAAATAATTAGCAATATGGCGATTTTCTTTTTACAAGTTCTTCAAAGTATGCAGATTAATATAAGACAAAGTCCAAAAAAATTTTGAACACATTTTGATTTTCGAAATTCTTTAATACTTTGGACTGGGATCAAGATAGAGAAAAATACAAAATAATACCTTGTAGAAGAAGTTTTTTCCAACAGAAAAGATATTTTGCACTTTTTTCATCTGAGCTGTGGTTTGTCTGGAAAAAATTATTAAAGCTATGAAGTCATCTTCCGCGAGCAAACAACCGAATAAATTTACCCTTCAAATGTAAAAAAAATATAAAATATTTGAAAAAATTTCAAAAATTTTCAAAATTTTTGAAAAAACAAAAATATTTTTTTTTTACAATTTCTAATATACTCATGGTAATAAATAGTAAATACAAGGTAATAACGAGCGTTCAAATAAAAACGTGGTCAAGTTGGTTCTGAAAATTTGGACGTAGGGCGTAGCGTATAGTAAATGAACTTAAACGTCATCTGTCAAAGCGCTATATCGCCGCTATCAATTTGAATATTTTCGTTTTAAAAAGCGTTGAAAGTGGTGTTTTCTCAAGAACAAAAAGTGTTTATCATAGAGTCCTACTTTAGAAATGGACGCATCTTAGAAAATGTCTTTAATTCTTTGAGGAACAGGTGTGAAAAGTGCTTGGAACAAGGAGGGGGACACTTTCTTGA